>NC_071257.1:25328680-25488680 GCF_023375685.1 Ictalurus furcatus | reverse complement strand
AAGTCTTAGGCACCCTATTTTTTTTTTTACTAAAAACTTTATTAAATAACAAATATAACTTTTTTTTTTATAACTTTGTTTTGTCGAGTCGGTACAAAAAACGTTTTAGATTCCCAAACATTTGTTTTCAAGCACAAAATTAATTGGTATAGAAAAACTGTTTGTATGTCATTAAGGAAAGCAGCATATAAAGAAAGCAGGAAAAAAAAATAGGAAGCTATCAACGGCTGCAAGCGGATTTCTGAGAAGGCCGGTTGTGAAAAACCGTGTGAAAAAAAGTGATTGCAAAAGACCTGAAGCAAATATTGGTGGCAACAGGCACTGAGGTTTCAGCGAGCACAGTAAGGCATGTACTAAACGCAGAAGGTTTCAATGCCAGAACTCCAAGACGTGCATCACTACTGACCCAAAAGCAGAAGAAAAGTCGCTCAAAATCATATAAATAAGCCACAGAAATTTTGGGATTCTGTTCTGTGGAGCAATAAAGCAAAACTGGAACTTTTCAGCACGATGGAGCAGAGGTGTGTCTGGAGAAAGAGGAATGAAGAAAGAACACTCTGTCCACAGTCAAGCATGGTGGTGGCTCGGTGATGCTCTGGGGCTGCTTTGCATCCTCTGGCACTGGAAACCTGCAGCACGTGGAAGGCAAGATGGATTCATTGAAGTATCAGGAAATCCTAGGAGAAAACTTCATGCTGTCTGTGAGGAAGCTGAATCTTTGGCGTCATTGGACCTTCCAACAAGACAATGATCCAAAGCAAACCTCAAATTCCACCAAGGCTTGGTTGCAGAACAAGTCCTGGAAGATTCTACAGGGCCATCACAGTCACCTGACTTGAACTCTCATAGAAAATCTCTGGTGGGATTTCAAGAAGCCGGTTGCAGCACACAAACCCAAGAATATTACTGAACTGGAGGCCATTGCTCATGAGGAATGGGCTTAGATTCCTCAGGAATGCTGCTAGAAGCTATGCACCTCATTCGCAGCAGGTCATAACAGTAAAAGAGTGCTCTACTAAGTACTAAAGATGCTTGCCATGAAGGGATTAAATCATTTTGAAACTGGAGAAGTCATTATAAGTTGCATTTACAGTTGAATGTGGGGAAACCACTTGAAGCATTCACTGTGTTGAACTATTTCAATTGCTTTTGTTTGATTTGTTCAATGCAAACAGCTGAAAGTCTGTAAAGTTTGACAATAAACCTGATTTGCAATAGGGGTTCGATAATTTTGATTGCAACTGTATTATTTGTTTTCATGTTTTAAATGAAATGTGCATTTTTATTTGCTTATAGATTATTTGCCTGTTATTAGTAATAATAACTACAGCTGGGCTTTGTTTAATGTGTCACACGCGTTACCACTGATAGAGACTTATCTGACCCCTAACTTATCTTACTGACTTTCTGCTGTCCACAGTTGACTGAGTCATATCTCTCTCTCTCTCTCTCTCTCTCTCTCTCTCTCTCTCTCTTTCTTTCTTTCTTTCTGTCTGTGTGTCTCTGTCTCTCTGTCTCTCTCTGTCTCTCTCTTGTTCTCATACAGGTTATGCCTTCCTGCTTTTCCAGGAAGAGAGTTCAGTTCAGGCCCTCATCGATGCCTGCATTGAGGAAGATGGAAAACTCTACTTGTGTGTCTCCAGCCCCACCATTAAAGACAAACCAGTGCGTTAAAATCATTTTACATCTGTAAATAAGCTAAAAATGTTTTTAAGAGGAAATCCTATAGATAACCTAGTGTTCTTATAAACCTCTTTACTGTAACAGTTTACGTATAAACCTTTTACGGTTTTTATTTTGTTTCAGTTAGTTTGTTTGTTAGTTAGTTAGTTTGTTTGTTGGTGTAAATATCAGCTGGGTAGTTTTCCTTTGGTTTGTGCGTGATGATGCGTGTAACACTCTTGGCGTCAGTGCACAGCTGTCTACGTTTTACTTACTTCCCCATAGCACTTAGACATGCAAGGACGCTTGAAGAGTCTGATCATGAACAGGTCACTGACTGCTCATTCACAGTGACACTCCTTCAGAAACGGTTTGTTTTATGAGGTTGAGACTCAGTACAGACTGTCTGTTGTTCAGGTCCAGATCCGCCCGTGGAATCTGAGTGACAGTGACTTTGTGATGGACGGCTCACAGCCTCTGGACCCTCGCAAGACCATCTTTGTGGGAGGAGTCCCTCGACCTCTGCGCGCAGGTGAGGGGACGAATTCAGATTTTCTCCAGATGTGTCTCTATATTCAGTACCTCAAAATTCTGTCAATATTATGTGCTTCCATAACCTAAAATGAAGTAAACCAAGTTCTTTTAAACTTTTTAATTTGTTATATGTAACTCTCTTTTGGTTTCTGTCTCTCTCTCACTCTCTGTCTGTGTGTGTCTGTGTAGTGGAGTTGGCGATGATTATGGACCGGCTGTATGGAGGTGTGTGCTATGCTGGCATTGATACTGACCCTGAGCTGAAGTATCCTAAAGGAGCAGGTCGAGTGGCCTTCTCTAACCAGCAGAGCTACATCGCTGCCATCAGTGCTCGATTCGTCCAGTTGCAGCACAACGACATCGACAAGCGGGTAAGTGCATGTGTGTTATATGCTGCTTTTCTACGAAGTAAATTTCGCACACCTCTGCACGCTTCCAGGTGTATCTGAAACGTGCGGTCAGGGCTGCTTTAAGCTGACATATGGCAGCTGCACCCTGGTATAATGTGAAAGTGCTATTTATTTATTTATTTATTTATTTATTTATTTATTTTGCATGCAACACAGAGTTCATGTTCTGGGTGTTACAGTGGAATCAGTACAGAAGGAATCTTACTCATGAACCAGCATAAAGCTGCACTAACAGCACCACAGTGTATTATATCTGTTTCTGCACATCACCCCCGTCAGTGTGCTTACATTCTCCATCCTCCATCCTCAAGCTGCCTTTATATCCACTCTCACCGACACCTGTAATCCATACATCCTTCCTTCCTTCCTTCCTTCTGCTTATTTCTTTTGTTCTTTTCTCCTCTCTTTCCATTTTCCTTCCCTTCTATAAGTTCTTGTCTTCATTCTTTCATCCTCTCTCATTTCTTTCTTTCTTTCTCCTTTCTTTATTTCCTTTTCTTTTGTTCTTTCTATAATTTCCTTCCTTCCTCTTTTTCTTATTTCTTTTTTCCTTCCTTTCTTTCTCCCTCTTCTTTTCTTCTTTCCATTTTCCTTTTCCTCATTTTCTTTCCTTATTTCATTCGTTTCCTTCCTTCCTTCCTCTTTCTTTCTCATTTCTTTCTTCCTTCCTTTCTTCCTTTTCTTTTGTTCTTTCCTTCTGTCTTTCTTTTTCTTTTCTCCTTTCTTTTTTTCCCTTTATGTCCCTTACTTCTTTTCTCTCCTTGCTTCTTTCCTCGTTTTCTTTCCTTATTTCCTTCCTTTCCTTCCTGCTATCCTTTCCTCCCTTGGTCTGGTGTGCTGAAGTCAGTGCTTCTCAATAGATCATGTTCCAGTGACAGGGTTAAATGGCTCAGACGATGTTCTTTTGTGCCTCACTCACAAACTCCCATCCCAAAATTTCGAACACACATTCAAGGTTCAGCGTAACAAACCCACTACAAGCCAGTTGCAGGTCTCAGAGAACCAAAATGATTGTGCAGTTTTGGTGTATGAGTACTGATCATCAGCTGTAGTGTATTTAAGGCACCATTTGTCATTTTTACTTACTGATTTTTAAAAAATTCTATTACATTAATGACATTACTGTCATGGCTGATGTGGCCCTGCTGAGTGAGCGTGGCCCTGCTGAGGGAGCGTGGCCCTGCACTCTAATCCTGGTAACTCCTTGGCCCTGTATTTGTTTGTGTGTGTAGTTTAGAGTTTATAGATGATCCCAGACAAAGTTCCAGGCACTTATTCAGGCTTCTGGTACACTCTCGTCAGCTCACAATCATTTCCTACTCCAGCATTACGAATGGAAAGCATGAAACAGGCATGTAATCAGTTTGACCATCGGCTTCTGGATTCCTGACAACCATTTGAAGATGCACACAAACACACATACACAAACACCCAGACACACACACACACGCACACACATTCAGGCTAATTATAGCATATGCAGTGGAGCTGTTTTCTATTTTAAGTGTGTTCTCCTATAGGACAGAGCTGATGGTGTGCAGATGAAGACTGGCAGTCTGCCTGACTGGACAGAGTGATTTGGAACTCTGTGTGTGTGTGCGTGTGTGTGAGAGAGACGGAGAGAAAGAGAGAATCTGATCGCCTTCTGGTCTTTTTTAGCATGTACTATTGTGCTCATTTACACTGAATTCTGGCTTTCCACCAAAACAACTTGCTTTCATCCTACAGTACATTCAGTTTCTCACGCTCGTGTTTTATTTGTGGCTCCTGCTGAGTGTGTCGCACTGGCCTCACTTTACAGTCTGCATCTCCTCAACTTTTTCCTCACTTATTTCTGTTTGGTGGTTTTGATGCGTCAGCGAGAGGCTGGATTTGCTCTTTGAGGTGTGATATTTAAGGAAAGGCTGGGTGTAATTACTTTTGCAGCTGTGTGTCATAAAGGTGAGCGTGACATTTCATTTGGCCGAGTGATGGGGACACTGAAGCACGGTTTCAGGTTTAGGTCTGGGAATCAGTGTTGGCACTAATAGTTTTTTGGTGTCCGAGCCTGTAATTTTGGAGGGATTTGGGTTACAGACTGTTAACGTGGTATAACAGCAAAAAAAAAAAAAAAAAAAAGGGCTTCACACACACTAATAGTTTTCTGTAAACATTAAAAAATCCGTTTTATTTATTAATTTATCCAGCAGTGTAGTGCAGTTGTTCAAACTTTAGTCTTTCCTTAAACGTGGACGTGCAGAACATTTTAAAGGGGAAACCTGCTTAAAGTGATCACTTTGTCTTGGCGCACATAGAAGCCGTATCCAGTTACATCCTGAGGAGGACGATGTAATGAGAACTTAACTTCGGGTATTGTTAGTACTTGTAACATGAAGCGGATTAGATGTTCAAATCTATTTCATAGTTGTTAAATACTTTTTATACCTAGAATAAAAAATGTTTGCGCTTACAGTTTTGATTTTGTGACTCGACTGGTTTGGTTTTTTGTTAGCAAAACCTTTAATATCGTCATTCATATTGGCTATTTTCATTACAATGTGTTTTTGTGCTGTTTTGACATATTGTCCAGCCCTACTACAGAAAACACTTGTAACAATCACTTGTGACATGTAACATAAAGAAAGTTTATGCCTAGCAAGTTTTCAGCTGGAAAATTGAATTCAGCTGAACAAAAGAACCGATGATATGAAACAATAAGTGAAGGGGGGAAAAATCAATTCTGGAGGATGAACGGATTCAGAAACCCAGAAAGTTTCATTCATCTGACCGAAGGACAAAATCAAACCATAACTTCACAAGTACTGTTTTAGATAAATATAGATCCGATATATCTATATTTTGATATGTTCTACATCAAAATAGTGAGACAGGGACGCCTGCTATGGAATTCCCATTTGTGCCTAAATCAAATGGACTAAATGGCTGTTTATGAAAAAGTGGGGAAAATGCTTCATTAAAAGTTTTGATTCATCAAAATTACATTGTTTGAATTGTTATTATTGTAAGTTATAAGTAAATGAAGAAACAGAGCAACAATGGGGAAATACTTTACTGGGAAATATGTCCTCTTTGAAAACACATGTAGTAATAATAATTTGAATTTCTTATTTTAATGAGTTATTTTTTTTCTTCTTGTATTTCATATCTTCTTCCATGGAGGGCACGGTGGCTTAGTGGTTGGGGGTTTGAATCCCGCCTCTGCCGTGTGTGTGTGTGTGTGTGTGTGTGTGTGTGTGTGTGCGTGTGTGTGTGTGTGCGTGTGCGCGCTCCTATTCCGGGTACTCCGGTTTCCTCCCCCAGTGAAAGACATGCGTTGTAGCTTGATTGGCATTTCCAAATGGTCAGTGTACTGTGTGTGCGATTGCGCCCTGCGATGGTTTGGCATCCAGTCTAGGGTCCCCCTCCTTGTGCCCCGAGTTCCCTGGGATGGGCTCCAGGCTCCCCGCAACCCTGTGTAGGATAAACAGTACAGAAAATAGATGGCTGGATGGATGGATATTTTCTGCCATTGAGTTATGTGGGATATTTACTATTTAATTAATTGATTAGTTTGTTTGTTTAATTGCATTATTAGGGGACAAGCCCAGAATGGGCGATGGCCCCTATTGTTTTCTTCTTATTGTTGTTATTAATCAATAATTAATAAATCATTATAATAATTATTTTTAACTGTACTCCGATGCCAACATTTAAGTTAAATCTTAGCGTTCTGGAACTTTCATGAATTTGCTGGATATGCAGTGCTCTGGCAGTGTGGTGAAAATGTGAAACAGGGAAGAAACGAGCATGACTGGAAAACGTCATGTAGAAATATAATTTTTTTTTGGTTTGAAGCAGCATTTATGAGCACAGATTCCTCACAGTATATACCTGTTTCTTTTTAACCTGCTCTCTGCTGCTTAGTGCAAATCTCACGTTACGTCCCGCGTCTGCAGGTGGAGGTGAAGCCGTACGTGCTGGACGATCAGATGTGTGACGAGTGCCAGGGAGCGCGCTGTGGAGGCAAGTTCGCCCCGTTCTTCTGTGCCAACGTCACGTGCCTGCAGTACTACTGTGAGTACTGCTGGGCCAGCATCCACTCGCGCGCCGGCCGTGAGTTCCACAAACCGCTGGTGAAGGAGGGAGGAGACCGACCACGCCATGTCTCCTTCCGCTGGAGCTGATGGAGGAGTAACCTCCCTCCCTCACTTCTTCACTCCCATCATCCCCCTCCAACCAACTAACTACCACCATCACCACCATCACAACTACAACCGAAGATAACATGGGTCTTCTTTTATCCTTTCTTTTAAACAAAAAAAAAAAAAAAATGCACAGCTCTTAATATCTTTGTCCACCATACTCTCTGCTAATGAACATTCAGTCGAATAAGAATTTTGAGTCTTTCTGCTCAGAAATTTGCACTTTGGCACACATGTACACACTTGATGTTAGCTAGGTCATGACAATACTGTTCTTTTTTTCAAGTTTACTTCAATTTCCTCTAGTCAGTCAGTGTTTCCCAATAGGACATCATTTAGACAAGAGTGAGACTACACACACACACACACACACACACACACACACGCGCACACACATATATATATTTAAAAAAATGATTATATTTTTGGTTTTGTAATCTATAAATATATATACGCATAGATAATTCCTTTTTTATTTTTATTTTATTTAATTTTCTTTTTTTTTTTTTTTTTAAAGGCGCATGCACTTGTTTTCAGAAAACTTATATCATTGCCCCAAGTAGAAAATGTGAGGGAACAAAATTACCAAAGGTGAAAATCAACCTTTATTAAGGGTAAAATAAAAAAATTTTAAAAAAACAAACCAATCATAAATGAATCTAAAATTCGAACACACCTATTGTATTCGCTCTCAACAGTTCATTTAATACCTCATGTGCACAATCAGATTTTGTTTCCTTCGCTTATCATTTTTAGGCCTTTTTTATTTTTTTAATAATATTATTTTTTAGTGTTATGTACATGTAATGCTGCAATAGCTTTTGCTGCTAAATCCATGGTATATAGTTGTATACCATAGTACTTTATTCAGGCTGGGAAGTGGATGAGAATCGGTTAGGGCGCCTGGTCGGGAGGTGAGCAGGCCGGCATGAGAACGAGCGTCGGCCTCGGCGCGGTCTGTGCTCGCCCCTGAACTGCATGGTTCTCCGAATCAGGTCTCTGCATGCAATAGAATTTTCAGTATCGAGTCTATTATTCATCTTGGCCCACTTTGCACATGGTAGACGAGGACACAGGGCAGGAAAGCGCGCAGGAGACGGAGACGGAGACGTCGCGAGAGGAAAGCCCGTCTCGCTCGATCTCGCTGATCGTATCATGCCGAAAGCTAAAAGCGAGAACAGACGACTAAATCGCAGTTCTGATTTAAAAGGCCTAGATGTAGAATAAGCCTTCAAACAAGCTGTCTCTAGTAGGTGAAGAACATTTTTCTTTTTTCAGTAATTTGTTAATATAATTGTGCAATTTTTTTATACGGTATGTAGTTAGGTTTGAGTATATGCCTAGAACTGTGATTCGCTTTAACTGTTCTTGATGTCTAACAAGTCCTGTGAAAACTTCATAACCAGTGTATACAGTACACAGAAACACTCACTCGCATACATACATACATACATACATCTTCCGTGTCCCTCTGTTTCGTACACACACACACACACACACACACACACACACACACACACACACCCACCTTTGATAGTTCTCACTCACACAGGATGTATAAAAACTAGCCCCTTTCCTAAAAACTACCAACACCATTCACTAGAACTAATACCACGTCAGGCCTCGACGCTTCTGCCTGACTAGTGAAGTGACTAAAAGACAAAAAAAAAATACTGCAGTGACGTGTGTTTTTCCCCCGCAAAGACCCACATAAAGAGTTCCGACAGTGTGACTGCAGCACATTGGATTAACATCACCAGAACATTGTGTGCTCGCTGCATTTATATATCTATATATCTCTATATACACAGATTTTCCTGCAAAGCTTGAAGAATAGAACCAACCTGCTAATAATGATGGTGGATATTTTTTTAAGACTATGGGCTTGAGAGAGGACGAGTGGGAGTTTAGGAGAACACAAGTATTGGCTGCTGATGTGATGCGTTTAAGAGCGAGACAGGGTTTTACGAGCCCGTGACAGTCCCGAGCTCGGTGTTTCACGGAGCGAATGGTAGATGATCCCACCCCGTTTTCCCGTAGTGACATTCATCACGCCGGAAAAGGCCGCAGCAACCGTGGCTCGGGTTTTTAATCCTAAACAGTCACCTTTAGGATGGAACACTTTGTTCGCTTTTGGAAGAAAAAAAAAATTACGTAAAACAAGAGCTACTTTTTTTTACTGATGGTAAAAAAACAAACAAAAAAAAAACAGCAGAAAACTAATCATGAATAGCAATGAGGATCCTTATGGACGTGAATTCTGGGGGGTTTGTGATATTTCCTTCCCAACCCAGAAGGGTTTTCTAGATCTGTTCCTTTTCTGTAATAGACATTTGTTATGCACTACTCTTTGTATCTAGATGGTTAGCTATCAGTCAGCTATTTTTTTTGTTGAGAGAGCGCAAGCGAGAGAGAGAGAGAGAGAAAAAATAGAAAATGTGTGCTTTCTGACTGATGTGATCTTTTGCAATACCTCAATTTTGAAATATAATAGGAGAGAAATCAATATTTTCTAAGTAAGTTTATTCAAATACAAAATATATATTAATTTAAATTTGCAAGAAAATGATTTAACAGATGGTTAATTTTATTTTTGTCATGTTGATTTGCCTTTATGTTTAATTTTATTTTTTTGAGAAAAAAAAATGATAAAAAAGCAACTGAAGGAGCTAGAGCTTTATAACTTTAATAGAGTAAGAGTCAGCTGAAGTAGAGACGACCTTAACACGGCGTAAACGGGGAGAGAGAGAGAGAGAGAGAGAGAGATTCGCCAACTGCACGCCACAGTGTTAAAAAAGAAAAAAAAAGTTCATACAACATCTTACTCCAGAAAGAAAAAAAAAACAAAAAACAAAAAAAAAAACATGGACATCCATTAGGTGCTTAAAAAGTCAACTGACGATATTTCCCTTGGTTTTGTATGTTTATAATCAGTCATTTACTGACCAGTGAAAGAAATTTTTTTGTTTGTTTGTTTGTGATTTTTTTTTTTTTTTTTTAAACAAAAAGCTTTTTTATGTTTAAGTGTAGCCCATTTGTTTTGTAAAAGCAAATTGCCCTACTTTGTTAACCTGACCTAATTTAAGCTAAACTGATCTTTGATGGTTCTTGATTAAATGGAGAAAAACGAAAGAATTTTTTTTTATTATTTGTTTGTTGTTGTTTTTTTTTAATTAAAAAAAAAAAAAACACACAAAGATCCGAACAGTTTCGGCTGTAACTTGATCAAAAGCCCCCAAGGTGCATCAGCAGCGTGGTGGCCTTCTATTCACCTAAGACTTGAATTAGTCCCATTTTTTTTTTTTTTAAGGCTATAACCTCGATTCTTTGTTGTAATGTGCAATACTGTTTGTACTGTTTGTAAAAAAGAAAAAAAAAAGAAAAGAAAAAGAGGCATAAATCTTTATTGCAGATTTATTTTCATTGCAAGCATTGTGATTCACTAAAATCATTTTCTACTGTGTATTTACCTACTCTACATGCTAGTACCTTCCAGTGGTAATGTAGCCTTTATACTGAGAAATTTTTCATTATTTTTAGAGATTTTTTGCAAAAAAAGAAAGGAATTAAAACATTTACATATTTTTTTTCTTCTTTTTTTTTTATTTCATATTTCTTTTACAGACTTATTTCTCAACCATTAATATTGGCTATTTCTGGGGGAGACTTTCATATCTGGTCAATGTCGTTAATATTATTTTGTATTTTTACTTGGAATAAATTAATTTTATGATGCTAATTCTTTAAAAAAAAAAAAATTCTTTTTGTTCATTTTATTTGATGAAGCTGAGAACCTTTGTAATGTTACTAGTGTCTAGATTTTTTGAAATGCGAAGCTTTGTGTTAACTCGCTGATGTTGCTAACATTAGTGTGACAATGATCTCAAGTCAGGGGGGAAAAAATTTCAAAGCTAGGAATTGATGCTTGGTAATGGAAAATGACGTAATGTATCAACTGAATGGGCAATAAAACGAAATGGCAGAAAGGAGCGAATGTGAGGTGAATGTTTAACTACTTCTACTCCGATCACTGCCACTGAAAAGCCCACGATGTGCTGAAATTAAAGCAGCGTGCTGTGGCTGGAGAGTGTCACAACAACTTTCTGAGAGCATTCACTCACAAATACCCCGTAGAAGATTATTTTCCCCATCTGTAGCAGGACTCGGTGTATATAAGAGGCCAGTGGTTAAGGTTCTGTGCTAATCCTGGGCCACACTAGAGGATAATCGGGATGAAATTGTTTTCCGTTTTCTCCCCAAATATGCTCTTGCCAATTCCCCATCCACCAACTTACTCTCCTCAATCACACGCCAGCTACCATGCAGAGAGGGTGAAGTCCAACTGCATCTTTGCAAACTGTTGACCTGCTGTGTCAAAGGGCAGCGGAACACTCCGAGGAACCCGATATCTGCACGAGTTCACAGATGGCAACGATTGGCTAGTGTCACTGTGATCGACGGGTCATGCCGTCCTTCGCACCAAGA
This sequence comes from Ictalurus furcatus, assembly GCF_023375685.1. Taxonomy (NCBI): domain Eukaryota; kingdom Metazoa; phylum Chordata; class Actinopteri; order Siluriformes; family Ictaluridae; genus Ictalurus; species Ictalurus furcatus. The sequence goes on along the minus strand of NC_071257.1, from coordinate 25,477,408 downwards.
GAACTCGAGCCAATTTCGCTCTCTTGACTCTCGGCCACAGATAGCTGTGGCATTGTTGGGATTCAAGCTCGTTCTCCCGACGATAGCACAAACGCTTTTTTTTTTTTTGGCGCCAAGATAAAATGAACCAAAACCTTCTGACCAATTAGATATAAGCATTTAACTGTGCTGTGATATCATAGATTTGAAACATGCAAAAAAATTACGACTCCCCATCCTGGAATGTACGGCAACACCCACTTCTCTGACCTGAAGACGTGGGTGAGTGACAGCTGAAAGAAATCATCATCCAGCAGGTCATATGTGGTTATGAGAAATTCGGCAAATTCCCAGGTTCTGAGAGTTGGGATCTTTGGTGCAAAAATTAGTGCAGTCTGTCATTTCTCGCAGCCCCAGGGTTGGGGGTTTGAATCCCGCCTCTCGCATGTGCTTCGGGGGTTTCCTCCAGGTAGCCTGCTTTCCTCCCCCAGTCCAAAGACGTGTGTTGTAGGCTGATTGGTATTTCCAAATTATCCGTAGTGTGTGAATGGGTGTGTGATTGTGCCCTGCGATGGGTTGGCACCCCATCCACAGTGTCCTCTGAGTTCCCTGGGATGAGCTCCAGGCTCCCTGCAATACTGTGTAGGAAAAGCAGTACAGAGGATGGATGGATGGGAATCCTGTAGTGTGACCCAGGCGTTAGTGACGGAAAGATTGTAGAGGTCTTGAACAAGCCGCTTAATGCTCTTTAACCCATCAGCGTGCTGTATGCAGCCCTGCGCTCTGCCCCTGACATTCTAATCAAAGTTGAGTAAATATTTCCCCGTGTTTGTTTTTCATTTTCATACAGTCCATTGTGATTGTAGCTGTGTGTGCATGTAGTCCGTGACTGTAACTCAGTCAGCGTTCAGATATGCAACTGATCCACCAGTTTCCCCAAGTTCGTTCAAGTTCACAAGTAAACATTTTGGCTACGATCTTAAAGAACACCCCCCTCATCATTTTTAATTTTATTTATTTATTTATAATTGTGTTGGTTTTTTTTTTTTATTTTTTTTTAAAAGAAGTAAATGCTCCAGCTCTGGTGTTGTGGTCCTCTCTTTTGCACCAATATCAAGACAAGAATGTCCTCTCTAGCTTGCTTATTTCTACCTATTTGTTTTGGTCTTTTACTAATCCGAGGCTTGCCTACTAACCTCCTGATGTCGTCCTCCTGAAACGGTTATTTTTGCTCTCACTGGCGACTGTTGATCATTTCATCATTAGCTCACCGCACTCATTTCGTAACCCTTGTTCTAAAAGGACCTTCACGTAGAATAATGTCACCGAACAGCTGCTGAGGAACGAGGAGAAGAGAAAGCGAAGCCGCGTCCTGGCGACTGTTTCACACTCTCTCTGTAGATGTCTATATATTTCCTGTACTAGATTTGGGGAGTTATTTATTCACCTGTGCTTCATATGCTCATTCTCCGTGGGTGGAGCTGCAGCCCACTCGGTCATGTTGTGAAAAACAAAAACCAAAAAAAAAAAAACCATATACAGATATAACTATATACATGAAAGATTGATTTCTTTTTCTAAGTTCTGTTTTAATTTATAACTAATGACAGGTTCTATCATGACAAGGTTTTAAGATTGTTGACTTGGACCTGTGCTTGTCTAATGTTGTAGTTAAACTGTGATTTAAAAACAAAACAAAAAAACACGGAGGGCAATGCTGCTATTGCTTACAACTTGCTTCAAGTTTGTAGTTCCCACCTTCATTATTTCCCCCCTTTTCTGTACTAATAAGCAGATCTTATTAAACATAGTTGTATGATGCTGTGACGTGTGGTCGTCTTTTGCATGGCCTCAGTGTTTTCCTGTAACTCTTTGTTGCATGAATGTACCGTCTACACCACGACGTCTAATGATGATATGCATCTTGTACATTCTGATGAAATTCATTTTGACGCTCGTGTATTTAACAGAACTCGGAGCAGGCTCAGCCACACCCTAACCACTAATTCACCTCTTCGGTGCTCGCTGTGCATTTAAAAAGTGCAAAAAAAAACAAACAAACAAACAAAAAAAACGAAAGAAAACCTTCACTTACGAAAAGGTGAAAAGACTTCCAGGCATTCAGGCATGAACTCCTTAACCTTCAGTACATCTCCAGCTGGACTAAAAATAACTGCTCTTCCTTAAGCCCAATATGGTGTGTGGAGCATTAATTATGTCTCGAGGGATAAATCTCTAGGCATTTGCAGGGTCATAGTGTGAACAGCCAGGAGCTGAGACAGCACCGCTAAAAGGCAGATCTAGGCAGAACACGAACACACACACACACACACAGTTTAAAACTAAATGACAGATCCACCTAATTATTATACATGTAGTATGTACATATACTGTTCAGGAGAGAAATTTTGACATTTGTAATTGAACGCAAATATTACAGTAGAAGAATCATAAAGTCACACAATTGAGCAGTCCAGTGTGTCGTTAACATAATGAACTTTCCTTTCACTTTCACACTATCCGCTGTTACCCAGATGAGGACGGGTTCCCTTCTGAGTCTGGTTCCTCTCAAGGTTTCTTCCTCAGATCATCTTAGGGAGTTTTGCCTCTCCACCGTCTCGCCCAATAGGGATAAATTCACACGCTTAAAATCTGTATCCTGTGTTAATATGTTTCTGTAAAGCTGCTTTGAGACAATGTCCATTGCTAAAAGCGCTATACAAATCAAATTGAGTTGAATTAAACAGCAGAAATAGAATTGGACCAATGCTGCCCTGAAACGCTGAATCAGTATCTGATTCCCAATTGACATTGGGTAAGGAGGTCTGAGGTGCACTCAGCGTTCCAGTTCATCCCAGAGATGCTCAGTGGGGTTCAAATTCGAGCTCTGTGCCAGCCGACTGAGTTCTTCTACACCACGTCTTCATGGAGCTGGCTTTGTGCACAGTGACATGGTTATGCTGGAACAGGTTTGGGCCTCTTGGTTCCAGTGAAGGGAAACTGTAATACTAAAGCACACAGAGACATCCTATACAACTGTGTGCTTCTAACAGTCTGAGGAAGAACCACATCTGGGTGTAATGGACAGATACACTGCCTGGCCGAAAAAAGGGTCACTGTTGGCATTTAAATAAGCAGATAGTTAAGAGCCTATGATTGGATCATTACTGCAGCGATTAATACGTTTCAGCTGGCAACAATTCTTTTAACCCTAACTGATGCAGTGTGTAGCTTCTCATTTCTTAAACACCCATGCCGGAAGACGTATCCCCTGCTCGTGGAAAAGATGTTAGTGTGTTTCAGAAGGGGCAAATTATTGACCTGCATCAAGCAAAGAAAACATCTGAGGAGATTGCTGAAATCCCTGGATTTGGGTTCAGAACTGTCCAAAGAATTATTAACACCTGGAAGGAGAGTGGTGAAAGGTCAGCTTTGAGGAAGAAATACGGTCAGAAAAATGAAATGTTCAAAATCCTGAATGATGGTGATCTTTAATACGCTTGGTGAAGTCACATTGTTAAAAAATAAATGAATAAATGAATACAATGGACAATAGAACTCATGGCTGTGTTTAATAGTGAAAGTACGAGCATTTCCACACACACAATGCGATGAGAACTTACAGAATTGGGACTTAAGTGCTGTGTGGTCTAATCAGTGTGAGGCTAATCAGATTAAAACGACTCCTTGCTAGGGAGGGTAAAGACTGGACTGTGGAGCCATGGAAAAAGTTCATGTGGTCTGATGAGTTCAGATTTACACTATGCGATGGGTACAATCAGGGTAAGAAGGGAAGCGCATGAAATGATGCACCCATCATGCATAGTGCCTACTGTACAACCTACTGTCTCTGGAGACAGTGTTATGATCTGGGGTTGCTTCTAACGGTCAGGTCAAGGCTCTGTGATGTTATGCTGCAATAAAATGGAGTCAACCAAGTACCTGAAAGTAACGGATGACCAGGTTATCCATCAATTTCTTCCTTGACAGCACAGGCATATTGCAGGATGATAATGCCGAGATTCGTCAGGCTCAGATTGGGAGTAGCTCAGAGAGCATGAGGAATCATTTTCACACATGAATTGGCCACCACAGAGTCCTGACCTTAACCCCATTGCAAGTGTTTGAGATGTGCTGGAGGAGTCTTCCCGGCGTGGTTCGACTCTCCCGTCCTCAATACAAGATCTCAGCCAAAAATGAACGCGACTCTGGCTGGAATACAATGCCACGATGAATGCTCGCTGTAATCAAAGCTAAAGGTGGTGCAACTACATTTTTTTGGCCAGGCATTGTATATAATTGTGAGCTTCCAACTTTGTTGCAACAGTTTGGGGAAGAACAAATGGGTGTGATGGTCAGGTGTCCACAAACTTTTGGCCATAGTGTATTTATCAAACGAATCCATTTCATGCAGTGAATGCTCTGCACATTTAAAGACGTTAAAGGTGTCCATCAGGCACTCGTATGTCAGCCCAGGATTCAGGTTAATTAGTTGTATTTTTGCTTATACTTTTATTTATAGATGCTTTTCAGAAGGTCGACATTTCTGTATTATAAATTCTTTATTCTAATATTTTGAGGTGCATTTGAGATCTTCATGAACTGCAAGCCGTAATCAAGATTAATATTTGAAATATTTCACTTTTTTGTAATGAATTTAGAAAAGTTCCACTTTTTGACTTAAATTATTGGAACCCAAAAAAAGCATATTCCAGTGGTGAAAGGTAGATTTAATGGAAACTAAATCTCCAAAATGTAGATTGTTTGGTTTTGGTTATTTAATTTAAAAAAAAAAAAAAAAAAAAAAAAAAAAAAAGCTTTCAGCGTGATGGACATGAACAAAGTGCAGCTTAAAGGAACAGCTTGCCGTAAAGCACGCAGCCATCAGACCCGTGCTGTTTGGCATGATGTGTGAGGAAAAGTTAGTGTGAAGATGTGAGGATTGCATCAGTTACAGGGAACACTCAGTTCTGATATCAGGATTGCATCAAATACACAAACATTCAATTGGTGCATCCATGTTTGTGGATTCTACACACGCTGTACTGATAAAATACCAAACCAGGAGGAATCAACATACCACTTTTTTTTTTAAAGAACAGACAGGCATCAAAGAAAGCTCATTAGAATTTATTACAATTCTATTGGCTTAATCAAAAGAAGGCAAATTACAGAAATATTTACAAGTCCTTGTTTACTTTTTTAAAACTATCCGACAAGGTTCGATGGGCATCCTATATCTGCAAGGTGAACAGTACCCATGATTCCAGTCAGCACCATGCCCTTGCACATGCCAGACGTTTCACATTTTCTCTGGGTGTGAGAGCGTGTCATGGTAGGCTGTGGGTCTGATCAGAGCTTTAAAAGGCGGATGAGGGACCGACAAGCTTCAGAGAAAAAGACCATCACCCCCTAGTGGAACGGAAGATTAGCATTTTTTTTCATTCCAGTTAAATGTTTTTCTGCTGTCTAAATGTCTACAGTGTCCCCTGGTGTTCTAGATACAAGGCTCCAGAAGCCTTTTTGGTTATGATGGCTGTCCAGTCTACAAAAATAAACAATATATACAAAATCCTATGTTTTGTATATTGGCTTCTATGCCTATTAAGATCCAATACTGATTTGACTTTCGAGGTAAGCTTTAAGATGGTGTATAAGTGCAGGAGGACTAGTCATGATACTGTTTATGATCAACAAGACAAGGAAGATCCCACAGCATGTTTGAGAACAAAATCAGCAGACCAAGTCTGGGGGAACGAGTTAATCCCAGTGTGTTCGTCCTCAGTGTGGCAATGTGGGAGTAGGAGAGCGTACGGGTCGAGTACGAGGGTTCTTGAACAAGCTCAAGTCCAGGCTGACATAACTGACCAAAAAAGTTTGTAAGGGACCATGGCCAAATGTTTTATCCAGACGGTGTTTCACTCTGAGTCAATATGATCACATTATTGTCTGGAACAAATAAAAAAGTGGTCGATCATAAGAGGACGTTTGGTGGAGGCTGTGCGAGTAGGATGTGCTGGGTTAGTGCAGTGACAGCATGAAATTATCCAGGTCATACTCTGCTTCATACTGCTGCTGGTCCCACAACTCCCCCAGGCCGTCCAGTACAGACTTCATACTGGTCTTCCCTGAGGACGAGGATGCCGCGTCGCTCTTCTCGACTTTACCGTCCTAGAAAACAGAAGTTACACGTTAGACAGAATACACACATTTTTCACATTATGTGAATGTTTTTAACATAAAAGCAAAGCTTACTGTTTACCAAACACACAATCAGATGGTCTGTGACTGCATGAGTGTGTGTGGGTTGGTGTGAAAGAACGCATGGCACGTGCATGTTTCACTTAAAACGCCTTCAAATTCCATCAACTTTGAATTTAATATTGCAGTATAGTACATTTTTCCATTTGAATACTTGAACAGACATTAGCATTAAGCAAGTAAATAATCATAAGAAGGTAAAATCAATTTTACTGACACTCAAACAATTCAAAATGTGGATTCCCCCCCCCTTCAAATATACATTCAGTACTTGCGCATCATCAAAGCCCCAACATGCACACACAGCCTGTGCTGTCTAGGCCCAAAGATCCTTGCCCTGTTTGTAAGGTTATCCATCCGCATGTAAATATGGGAAGGCGTATAAAACCCAACACTATTGTGTACAGACATAGGCGCCAGTGTTAAATAGTTCCTCCCTCTCCCACAGGGGCAACCCCTCACAAAGTCCCACTGTATGAAGCATGAGGGGGCTCATTTATTCCCACAATGACATAAGTAGGACAGCGTTGGGCACACAGACACCGTAACTCGGATGAGCGCCATGAATATGAGTAACTCGGATGAGTAACCCTTAAATGAACAAATGCATGTGGCTATGTGAAGATTTTATACTGTACACCTTTGATACAGTGGCGTTGTTAAAACAGCCTGACGAGAGGCACACTTACCTTGTCCAGGGTGAAAAGGTTCAACAGCTGATCTGTGCCCATGCTCTGGAGGCTAGAGTTCTCCTGGCTGATCACAGTGTTCGCTATGCTCATCTTAAACTTCTGCAGACCCATGATCTTCTCCTCCAAAGTGCCACGAGTGATCAGACGATACACGTTCACCACACGTTTCTGAAACCCAGACGCGCCCAGGCTTTCATTTTTCTAGCCGAAAGCAAAGCCAGACACTTTCATAAATAACTAGACTATATATGGATATAAACTTACCTGTCCTATTCGGTGAGCACGGTCCATAGCCTGTAGGTCTCTCATTGGGTTCCAGTCATGTTCCACAAACACCACGGTATCAGCTCCTGTGAGGTTCAAGCCCAGACCACCCACGTGTGTTGTCAGAAGCAGCACGTCTATTGAAGGGTCGTTGTTGAACCTGCAGGACAAAAAGGTAACGGTAAAGGTGACAGGTGGAGACATTCAGCCAGAACCATAGTTTATTTTCATAATCCAAACAATGATATTTACATATTCAATCCACATTTGAATGCTTTAAGGGTCCTTTTTCTACATTTTGTACAATCACCTTGTACATCTATTAAACCGTTGCCGAATTACCCGTGGGCCAGTTCATGTACAAAACAGGGCATCAATAAATAGACTTTAATGCCAACCTTTTCTTCCACCACACATTTCCTATTTACATATGAAAAATTATGTTATCCATTCATAACAGGCATTTATGAGAATCCGTCTTTGTGACTGAATCACAGATGGCAGTTTACTGGGCACACAATGCACTGTTTAACAATGCGGTTCGGTTACGCACCATGTAGTGAGAACATACTGAATAGGAAGCCATCTGGGAACTATGATAAATGATTAAATAAATGATGAACATGGTAACATGGATTTATGAACATGGATTCTCGCTAGCCTAAGAAATGTTAATTCTAGCTAAATTCTCCTGAACTAGAAAGATGTGCATCTGTAAGTATGTGTACGTGCATAAGCTTATATTTATGAGCATTATCACCTGGAGACGATGGAATGGCGCAGGCCTGCGGGTACACTGCCGTCCAGACGCAGATAGGTGACCGTTGGCAGCTGAGGCTTCAGCAGATCATGCTCCACCATGTCCAGCATGCTCTTCAGCTGGCAGAAGATCAGCACACGGTGCTGAGCCACCACAGCCTCTGTACTGACATCCGAGGAGCCGGATGAACCCAGACCACAGTCCAGCAGCAACTGCATGATGAGATGACATGTTTAAATACAATTTTCAAAATATTCGATGCAAGTGCTGCAATTCTGATGTCAGTGATAAGTGACATCCCAGTTTTCGTCAAAATTAGTTAACACACAATATACAAATGATTAACTCCAGACATCCCATGAGAATTTGTCAGAGGAATCTTCACTTCCCAGGTTTCCACTTGAAACTTTACTACTTGCTTGTGTCTGGTTTCTATAGCTGCTGCATTCAATACTGACATTGACATCGAAGAACAAAAAATAAATAAATAAAGAAAAATATCCATTTAACCATTTCCAGCACAATGCACAAGCCTGTATTGCACAATTCCTGCTTTTCCAGCATGAACAATTCCACTGAAAAGCCATTACATAAATTGAAAAGAAAGCTTTTTAAAAAAAAAAAAAAAAAAAAAAAAAAAGAAAAAAGAAAAAAAAAGGAAAAAAAAAAAAAAGGATCAGTGCATCTACCTGTTTAAGGGCAGAAAGTTTTGGTGCATGCTGGATGTCCCGGAGGCTAGAATTCTGGGAGGCGAGCTGCTCGCTAATGCGCTTGTGCTCAGGATGCTGAGGTGTCAGGACCAGCGCTGGATGGTTACACAGCTTCCTGAGGTACTGCAGTGCCTACACAATATGTACAGTGTTAATGCTAAAACTGAGACAAAGTAAATATTCTATTCATGTTACACTGCATTACAATTTAGTCAAAACTGGTCAAATTAGTAACTAGTTCTAATGTACAGTCTAAAGAAATGGAATTAAGGGGGGTTGCCTTAAAATTGGGCACACTATCATCCTCATTTCTGGCACGACATTGCTGTTGCATGTAACTGACTAGAAACTCACTGCAAAGTCAGATCAGAATTTATTTTCTTTCATGGGTTTGCTCAAAGTGTATGCTTTATACATTTAGCTGGAAAGTTTTATACAGTGCATGTAGTCTTAAAAGAGCTAAACTACTTTTTGTCCTGAGGTGACCTCCACTGATGTCTCACCTGGAACACATGTCCTGTGGCCTTCAGTTTGGGTTTGTCCTCATCCTCTTGAGCTGCCGTGGAGAAGGCATCGTCCACATTCACCTTAGCACGAGACTTGGCAAAGTCCTCATACAACTGAACCTGCGCACAGAGAAAGACAGAGAGACTAAAATGACACCATGTGGACCCTTACAATAATTTCATTAAATTCCAGTCATCAAAACCTGGTCAACACTAATGTATTCATATGTGAAAGACTTTGCTCATTGGACAAGTGGATCAGTTTTACTCTCTGCTGAGAGAGTACATGAATACAAGTGTACATGCAGAAGACAGTACCTGTAGGGGACTCAGGTTACAGTAGTAGTCTTGTATAATCTTGGGTGGAAGATCTTGGAGGACATCCTCCTTCATCCTCCTCAGGAGAAAGGGTAGCACTTGCCGATGCAGAGCCTCCATAGCCAAAACCCCTAAGAGACACTCTCGGTCACAATACACTACTACATAACACTTTTCACACTCAGCTGTATTTGCAAATCAGGCACATGGTTCAAGTGAAGTCTTTCAAAGGGAACCGCTCACTTCTGAAAAATTGATTTATTGATACCGTTTTATAACGGAACAACGGAGGAATGTACCCATTATCTACCATTCTGCAAACAACTGAGCACACGACAAAATTCGACATTTAAATGTGGCCAATCCATCTAAGATTTTTCGGTGCAAAAACACCTCTGCAATGATGCTCTCTACCAAACAAATCGATCCTGGGTACATGCTCATTCAAGCAAAGTGTGAAAACACCCTAAAAGACCACCAATTCACATGGTTAATAACTAACAAAAGACATCAACCATCACCTAAGCCAGGGGTTCCCAAACTTTTCCAGGGCAAGGCAGCCCAAATGGCATCAACATTTGACAGAGGCCCCCCTTTTACAAGATGTCTTTAAAACACATTAAAAATACAGACTTCTGAATATATCCCCCCCTTTTTTTTTTTTATTAACAATTACATTACATCTTTACATTACATTAGGAATTGAATGTGTGTGTGTGGTTGTCTGAGAGTGAGAAAGAAAAAAAATATCATGTATTTATTTTTCACACCAAATTGTTGAGGCTCCCCAGGCGCCCCCTGGCGGCCCCCACTTTGAAAACCACTGACCTAAGCAATGCCCAAGTCTGTAGAATAATGCTAGCATATGCTCACCTCTAAAAGAAGATTCAGAGCACACCATTATAAATAAAATTATATTATATTATATTGTGTATATATATATATATATATATATATATATATATATATATATATATATATATACATATATATATATATATATATATATATATATATATATATATATATATATATATATATATGGGAAGAAGGAAACAGTGAAGAGCCCTACCTGCTTCCTGTTCCCGAGACGAACTCTTGGCGTCTCGGCTAGCAAGGATGGGCTTCCCATAACGGGCGGCAAACTGGCGCTCCGTACCCAGAAAGCCTGGCATCAGGAAGTCAAAGAGAGACCACAGCTCCAGGACATTATTCTAGAAAGGAGACAGGATGAGAGGATAAGAGGCTTTTTCCCCCCTTCTATTTTCAACACTTGTCCAGGAAACCTACCCAAGAACCCATTGATGTATGAGGGTCAAAAAAAGGTCAATATAAAAAAAAAAAAAAAAAAAAAAAAAAAAATTTCATGCTCCACAACAACGTACAACAAGATGTCCACTAAAGCCAGGTGCCACATGTACAAAATGTCAGCACACTCAGAATTAATCTTAAAGTCACCGGATTAATTCGTACATTAAAAGTGACATCATAATCAGCATTTATAAAACCTGAAACCGGCACGAAAATACTTAAATAAGGCTGAAAATCACATAGTAGGGTTATACATTTGTAGCACTCAAAGAAAACCCTTTACCTGGTGAAATTTGTACATTTTTCTACATTACGTTGTAGAAAGTTCATGTTTTTCTGAACTAAAAAGTTGTAGCATCTTATAACAAAGCACTGTTGAATTCTCGAATCTGTTTGAATTTTCTATAACCGCAGCTCTTACAATAGTGCAAGCTGTAATTTAAATCACAGGCTCTTCTTAACACGCTTGTTCTTACACAGGTTATAGTTTCTATATTTATAAAGTGGGAAAAATGCTGCTATGCCGTTTGCCCAATGTAACCTTTCCAAAAGATAAAGGCAAGGTTAGAAAGCAAATAAATGAAATTCCATGTCCTTTTGGTGAAATATATTGATGGCTTCTCAAAGCAGAGGTGTCATAGCATGTTACTTGTAAAATCTTGTCTATATTGGTGTTACACTACACTTGCGATTTTAACAAAACATCATGACCAAGTACTTAAGCTGCCATTTATACGGTGTGTCCCACCATATTCAGATATTTGGGGGTGTTCTTTAGATGAAGTTAATGTGCTTGTTCACACACACACACACACACACACACACACACACACACACACACACGATAAAAATAAATAAATTCAGGATTAATACATATGCCACAGGCCATATTACCCAGGGATTTGGGTTATGGACAATTTTTATATTGTCTGCATAAATTTTATGCGGGGGGGGGGGGGGTTTAAAAAGGTAGGTAAAAACATTCTAAATAAGAACAGAATTGTTTCCTAAAAGAAACCCCCATTTTGCGCTCCCTGTTAGAGAGCCTTCTATGATTTCAGGTAGACATTTGCTCAGAAAGAAGAGTTAAGGAGTTCTAGACTCACCTGAATGGGAGTTCCTGAGAGGATAATTCTGTAGTTGGCAGACAGCTGCTTGATAGCTTTGGATAATTTGGTCTTCCCATTTTTAATAACATGACCTTCATCGAGGATGCAGTAATTAAATTTTATATTCCTATTAGTGTGGGGAAACATAAATAATTAATTCATTGTTAAACAGAAGTAAAGCAGATTATCTGAAATGCGTACAGCAAGCAGAAATATCAACCTAAAAAAGTCGATGTCGTTCCGCACTACATCGTACGACGCTACCACAAGGTTGTGCTTTTTCACTTGGTGCTGTAATCTGGAACAGAAACAGTGAAAGAGCAGATTCAACCAAACCCCAATTTAACGGTCCTCTGTTATAAGGACAGTTAATCAAGCCCCAAAACAGTAGTCCTGTTTGAACTGCAGTGGATGGTGAGGAACGTACCGTGCTCTCTCTGTAGGGGGACCTGTATAGTGCAGAGGGTTCAGGTAGTCCTTAGTGCAGAACTTGCCTACCTCGTCCACCCAGTGGCCTGTCAGAGTAGGGGGGCACACAACTATAGAGGGCAGAGGACAACAGTCTATAGCCTTGGTCCTGGCATACTCCTGTGCCCTGTACACAAACAAAAACATGCACATAAAAAAGAAGAAGAAAAAAAGCAGATTTAAACAAGAAAAAAAATGAATTAAAAGGTAAATAAGGCAAATAAATTGGGGGGGGGGCTTGAATTATTCATAAAATGATTTATTTATATTATTATATAAAAGGACAGCCTTAACATATAATGGCTTGTACTGATGGAAATGCAGTGATGAGAACCTGAGGTAGTGGTCTCCAGCCAGAATGCAGATGGACTGAAGGGTTTTCCCCAAACCCATGTCATCACACAGGATTCCATGCAGCTTGTACTTATTCAAGAAAGACAACCAGTTCACTCCATCCTAGTACAAAGAAGATCCATTTAAAAAAATGGAAATAAACACCTCAAAGCCACACCATACAACTTAATCTTTTTACATACATTTTCCCCTCAGTGTAATTCAAACGTAATTTATGTTCAAACTGCAGCACTTATATCAAAACACTCTAACTACTGACAATAAGGAACCTGAGCTTCATGGTTACTGGCAAGTCAACAAGAGTATATTCTACTGTATATTCTATTGTTCAGCCACTTTTGTTTAAATTTACATGTGCATATCTGTGTATGCCAGTGCACACACACATCAGTTTACCAAGTTTTCCTGTTATTATATAGAGATAAATTAGATACCTAGCAAATTCATTTATTGTTCATATATAATAAAAGTTTTCCAAGTAATCAAGCATATTCTTGTTACTAAGTAGGAAGCATGCAGTTCAGTTACATGCCAATTAATAACCACCAAAAGAACTGCACATGGGATTAAAGCAGATTCCTTCCTGATCTTGCTTCTCACTTAAAATGTCTTCCGTCTTCCTTTTAACTCGGCACTGTTCTAAAAACACTACATAGATTTTCCGCTTGTAAATACATGATTACAGTTCAGAGAGAAAAAGAACGGAGTCATCTAATTCCACAGGAAGATTTTTCACTCTGGATTTGATTTTAGTCCAGTGGGAAAAGGAAAGTGAGAGCCACTCCATTTCCCAGCTTACAATTTGTTTGGTATAAATTTAATTTGTCATCAAAACACTACCGCTGGCTCTCTTTCATTTAAAGGAAAAAACCATCTGTAATATTGACTGTGAGGATGGAGAGGGGATAAAGTGCTGAGTGGCCACTGGTTTAACTGAAGTGCAGAAAGAGTAGAGTGAGACCATATTTCACCCAGTACTCAGAGGGAGTGACATAGCAGCACTTGGTCACTATGCAAATGCATGCAGCAGAGGCGACATGACACAACACACACCCAGTCTAGTCAACAAATACATGCATAAAAAAGGTCCAGGATTTGAAACAGGCAGTCATGACACACTTCTCAGTGTTGAATATTTATAAGTTTAAACAAAACACACATTTAACACGTAAAGGGCACGACCATGAAACCACCTACCTGCTGATATTTCCTGAGTTCTGCCTTAATAGGGACAGGGATTGTGTAATTCTCTAGCTTTCTGCTATCCAATAGCTGTTCCAGAAAGTGACGCTCTCTGGCCTTCTGACGAATGAGGTCATCCGACATCGTGGGCGGGTTGGGGATGCCAGCCTTTAAATGACACCAGCAATAAGAACATATGCATACATTTTTTTTGCATGAAAAGCTATCTAGACTGAAAAGACTCTTTGTAACTTTGAATAGATCTATTCATTACCTACATTATCTGTATCTGCATTAAGCATTTACACAAGTAACAGTGTTACCAAGCCATATAACCTGCATTTATGTGATGATTTGGTTAACAATGTGAATGATTCAGATGTTCTAGGCAGAAAATCCAACCTAGCTTATAATGTGCTTTGTGTGCGCAGTTAATGATGCTTATATAAAAAAAATGTCAGATTCAGGCATGAGGAAGAGCAGCAACATACTTTAGGAATGCCGTGGTGCAGGTTCGAGGAGTATTACACAATAAACTTTCCAGTTCTGGACAAGTTTTATTTGCCATTTCAGAACCAAATTAGATATGGACCCAGAATATTTTCCTTTAGTGATATTTATTTTGTATTCAACCCACACAATTTAGTCCATATGTTTCCCCCATTTGGTGCAGTTCACATCAGTGAGTGAAAACACAAATCACAGCCTAGTGCGGCACAAAACCACTGGTCCAACTTGATCTTAATTGGTCTCGTTCCAATTTAAAAAAAAAAAAAACAAAAACAAAAAAAAAACACAAACAAAAACCCTAGTGTGGTTTGATTGCCGTAAGCAAGCAACTGACTCTAAATAGGCCCACCTGAAGGAAGTGAAACAAACATGCCATGTATTTTGGCTTGCCGTATTTGTATTGTAGATGCGAGCTGCTAAACTGACTCGTAAGGCATAAACTGAGGCAAAGGACAGAATTGTAGTAGCGATCTGGAGATTTTAACCAACTCTGGACATGATACAAAATGTTTTAAATTAGTTATTTATATAACTATCTAATCATTTATTTAGCAGCAACTCTGTTCTCCATTGCTTAATTTCTTGGTGATAAACTTTGCAAAGATTTACTTTGTTTGGTCACTCTATTCCAGACCAATTAAGGAAAGCGGCTAATGAGAATGTTTCCAGACGATGTTTTTTTGCTGTTAATTCATTAATTGATAATTGAATCTAAACCAATCAAGCCAAAACTTCAAATAAAACAAAAATAAATACATTACTTTTGCTCCAATTCTGACTTAGAAAAAACAGATGACTAGTTGTGAAAAGCACCTTAGACTACTAAACAGAGACACTAAAAATGATTGCAGTGCAGTGTTGCTTTACAAAACACTCCTGGGTAAACGGAGTATGGAATGAGGAGAACACACCTCCAGAGGGAGCAGACGTATGAGAGTGGCGAAACACTGTGTGGCCATGAAGCGCACACTGTCACTAGGATCGCTCATGCGGCCCAGCACAGGCACCACCAACAGCACGATGTAGGGTACAATGTCCACGTCCAGCTGCTCCATCACACCTGAGAGCTACAGTGAAGGACTAATACTCACGTGGCCTTATGAGAAAGCGCAACAGCCACTCACTGCTTGTCTCATAAATAAGCAGGAATACTGTCTGAAAATAATTTACTAATAATTATATACACTAACACAGAATACACTTGCATCTTTGTGTGAAGGATACAAGCCATTGCCTCAATTGCTCCCTCCTGTTTGGTCCGGTCGTCAATCGCCCCGAACCATGGCAGCACGTGCTCCAGGAAGCAACTCATGGTTTCCATAGTGGCGATCTTACTGAACACGCCAACACAGCGAGCAGCCATGTGACGCACAGCTGTGTACGGGTGCTGGAGACATGCACACAGCAGAGGTAGCTGCTCCAACAGCTAGAAAAAGGGGCAAGACATTGATAGTTTATTTAACCAAGAGTTCGTGTAGAGAATTATGTTATTAAATCTAGTGCACACATGGTTGTAGGTGTAGAGGTGCATATTCACCTACCAGAGATATGAGCTCCTGAGCCATGGCTCCTGTGGTGACCTCCAACACCTGGAGAGAGTTGACCAGTTCCTGAGCTACCAAGTCACCCTTCTCCAAGAGCTGCCTGGAATCTATAATACAGTATATTTGAAGAATATTTTGTAAACATTTGAGCTGGTAAGTATAGGTTACTTCATCGCTAAGGTATATCAAGATCGACACGTTTCACTCTATTACATATACAGCCTTTAAAAAGGTGCTTACTACAACCCAGCATGTCCACTAGAGCCTTCAGTGGGCCAATCATAGACTCCCAGAGACAGGGCAAATCCTTGGTGAGACCAGGGCCAAAGTGTCTTGCAATAGTCATCAGTGAGAACTCTGCACCTCTCCTCTGGATGAGAATCGGCTTCTTACTCTGAGAAAGTAACCAAAGATTCTTATTAATGCATTGTAACCTACAAATCAACCAGCACGAATTACAGTAATCAGTGTGGCATAATAATTTGAGTACAGAAGTTTAGACCTCATCAGTTTCTGTGGAGATGGAGCTGCCTGGGGGAGGGTCATTGGGTGAGGTTTTTGGCGGTTTGGGAGCAGGGCCTCTCTTGCTGGTGATGGCAAATGCTGCTCTCTGATGTCGGTAAAGAGTGATGATACCTTTTGTTTTATTCACCATGTGGTGCATGCCATCTTTCTCAGACACAGTGGCTACAAGAGAGCACAATAAGAAGCCAAATTATTGCATCTTACTTAATATGTAAGGACAGATGTCGATTATTGTATGCAAGTCCCTTAAGGCTAGGATAGTTATATTATTTTTATTCCATTCTTGGCCTAACAGTTTAAAAGACAGATGTACTAAACACATGTAAAAATAGACACACGCATATAACATTTAAAGGGCTTAAGTGTTGTCACCTTTGCAGCCATCCTGTGTTGGAGGTGTGTGTGGAGGAACAGGGCACTCTGCATTGGGTGTGAGCATGGGGTCCACACACACCGAGCTGCACAGGTTTTTAATGATCTTTGAATTGGGGCAGGGTGTGCGCTCTGTGCAGAGCTGGAGCAGGCGGGCTATGCTGGAGGCAGCATATCCCTGTACCAGGGTGTTCTCCTCCTTCTTAACAGCCTCCATAAGGGGCCGCACCAGCGGGTTGAGCTTGTCCGGCAGCGCTGCCAGGCCTACCATGGCACAGGCCGCAAAAGTATGCACGCGTAGATGCATCTGCTGCCACTCAGCACTGGTCTCAGCCACCGTAGAGCACGCCTGTTGCCGCTTACTGTCCAACGACTGCAGCTGCCGAGACTTCAGGTTCAAAGACGCTGTGGCCTCAGAGAAGATGCTAGTCACCTGATTAAAAGAAAAGAGGAGGGGGGGGGGGGGATAAATAAATAAATAAACAAACAAACATACGACATGTCACACAGAATGTGTTATGTGCATGAGACAAACTGTCACAAGCGTTAGATTTCAGATACGTAATATTTTGATCTCTGCACAAATCCTCTATTCCTGGTACAGACATGCATCTAAAAAGAGAAAGATGACAGCACCTAAATGGACAGGATTTCTGTTGCTAAGCATGGAATGATGGTTGCCAAGATTTCAGTTAATACCAAGTTTCTCAACCTTTGTAAATAAAGCCCCCCCCAAGCCTCCCCCATCATTTGACATGAGTGATTCTACATATTTTCCTGTAAACCCTGTTTGATTGGTCTTGCCTCCGTTCACTGAAGATAGAAAAATTACAATGTAATCACCAATGTCTTCTTTTACTGACGTTCAGTTACATAGTGACAAATCGTGCCAAGTGGAGAATTATTTGGGGGTAAAGAAAAATGTCTTCAGGGTTACAGCCCCCAATGCCCAGGCCAGGTTACACCCCTGCATAAAAATAATATTATGATGTAATATTATGATAGTCAAACATGGCACCTTCTGCACTTCACCCGGTGAATTCAGCATCCTGCTCATATTCAGGATGCAGATCATTCAAGGATATTTTCATGTTCATAATCAATAGTTTGTTCGCCGACAGCTTTATCAGATCCACCATCAAACAACATTAGTATTTAATTAGAAACTTTTTTGCAGTCGCTGAACCACGTCAAGTTTTGTAACGTTTCTTTTATGTCTAGGGTAATTATGATTGAAACATTACATCATTGTTTACCAAACCACCTTGAGGAATAAAAGAATTGCACTTAATGAGCTGTGAGAGATTCAATGTTATTGTGCAGAAAAATATACTTGCACCATTACACACCCTTAGGTCAGTAGCGACGCTATAAACTTCTTACAATAAATTAATTATAAAAGATATTCTACAATTTTATATAT
Organism: Ictalurus furcatus; assembly: GCF_023375685.1. Classification (NCBI taxonomy): domain Eukaryota; kingdom Metazoa; phylum Chordata; class Actinopteri; order Siluriformes; family Ictaluridae; genus Ictalurus; species Ictalurus furcatus. The sequence goes on along the minus strand of NC_071257.1, from coordinate 25,459,120 downwards.
TTTTTCTTATTATATTATTGATGAATAGATTGAGGAATACTATGAAGGTGGAGGTCTAATGTGAAAAAAATGAACGAAGGGGAGGGTACTGAATGATGTCCCTGGTCACTAAAGACCCAAGGTATGTGTTTAAGGGTTAAACATGCATCTTGATGGCAATTAAGTTTCGCCTAGCTCATGAACAACTACATGGGATGGATACGAATGATATGTAGCAGAGCATGTGGGCAGTGAGGAAAAAATACAAGCAGTGATGATGCATTACTACATTACTGTAAGCAATAAACCAGATGCCAGGAGCACGAAACTAGCATTATCTCAGAACAACGCTTTATTATGTTTTATTCCCTGATGGTCATGCACGTAATTCAAATATTTTGCTACTGAGGCCCATCATCCATGTTGACACAGAGCCACTCAATGTAGCATACTACCAAGGTAGCAAGACACAGATTATAAGATTAATTAAGGTCTGGTTAATTGAAACCCCGCCCCCCCAAAAAAAAAAAAAAAAAGAAGGGAGAGAGAGTGACCAGGTCTAACTAACCAGCTCGTTGGCCTGATCGATGGTGAAGACACTACAGTTAATTTTCTCCCTCACGTCGATATGAGCATCAGCAAGGAGTGCGATGAGCTGCTTGCATTCGTTCTGCATGCGTGTGAAGGGGATGGCGATTTCATCATAATACAAATGCTCAGACAGGATGGCCAACAGACGAGGCTGGACCACACTGGACACCACCTCACACTCCTACAGAGAAAAAAAAAATGGAGAAAGTCAAAAACATTCATAACCTCAAAGGCAATCTTGTCAGTTCTGCTTAATGTTTAAATTCTCAAAATATAAATCAATTGTGATGGAAGCTAGCTACCGATGGCTAGGATGTCTACCTTAAAACAAACAAAAAAAAATATATATATATTCTTTATATCCTTCTCAAACATTTACAGAATCAATACTATATTGCCTGGAAACTGTAAATAACACTTACAGAATGAGGACTTGGCAGTTTATTAAAGTTATTTTAGCAAATTAAATTTTATCAATTAAACCAACACCTTTACAGGGTTCATACACATTTTTACCAATAAATTTCCATGACTTTCGAGGCAAATTTTCATGACCATACATTACCTACCCTGAGGTCTGTGTGTACTGAAGAATGTTTACATAGCTATACTATAAAAGCAGTCCATACGGCACAGCTCTAATAAGACCACTTTATAAGCACCTTTAAAACTCCTGATTCTTCTACCGTTTTATGGAATAGATCTGGTCATATCTGCCAGACGTTACTCCATGCTGAGAACATAATGTGACGTGACTAATCACCTGAGCATCAAGTACTGTTTAACCAACATTAATAATTAAACATATATTCTATTATACAGGTATTTGTGAAGCAATTTTCCATGACCGTATGAATCCAGGTTTTAAGCGCTTGAACAGTAAAATTACATTGTATCCAGACAGACAGTTCTGAATGTCTAAAAAGGTTGGAAGAAGCAATATGTTAAAGTCAATACCAGTCAAAAAGAGACTCTTGGTCTGGACCAGATTGCACTCTCCTGCTTACCTTCTGTAAGGATGCCCACTCACACAGCACCATGGATACAGCAACGCGCTGCAGGGATGACTTAGAGTTGAGGTGGAATAGGAGAAGCTGGGCCAATGACTCCGCTGGCCGAATCTCTTGAGTCGAGCTGTTTAACCGTGGGTCGCAGATACAGCTGCACAGTGCTCCCAGCAGTCTGGAACAACATATCACTGCTACAATGAGGCAAGAATTGCCAATTTTTAAAAAACTATAATACAAGCAGAACCACAGAAACAGGGATGACAAATAGCCTAAATCTTCAGAGGACAAAATGAAAGTTAAAGCACACACTTGGCAGCCATGAGCCGGGCACGAGTCACTACATAGTCTCTCGAGACTGGGTCCTCAGTGATGGTGTCCGCTCCCCCGATGTACTCTTGCACAGTCTCCTTCACCTGCGGTCCACCCTGCCGAGACTTCCCACTCGCCTTCTCCTTAATCCACATAACACACAAGATGAGCTCCACTCACAGACTAGTAATCCTTTTGTCAAGCATGGCTTTAAAAGCTTACACTGAAACGGCACTGATTATGCAAGACAGTACAAAAGGTGTAAATTTAGTGATTTAAGCGGTGACTGCCAATGGCCATTTATTTATTCAATTTCTCCAGTTTTTCGTTATTTGAACTTCAACTCAGTTTTAGTTCGTTTAGCACTATTTGCCAGTATTAATTTTATTAATTGTTTGGTTTTGGTTCTAGTAGACAAACTGAAACTGCTATTTTCTGAACGTTGTGAGTCACTGGATATGCATTTCATTAATGATGCACGTTTCATCTGTCTAACTGCATGAGGGGAAAATGGTGGATTCATGTTGCGCTTTGGCATAGAAAATATTGCCAAGTCACTTTCGTAATACTCTACAAAATGTATGAATGTGTACTAAGAAATATTCTATACAAAATAGTGTCTTATTAAAAGAAACCAGGCATGCACTTTTCAGTGCAAGTTAAATTCAGAATACCCCCAGAGCACATTCACGCTCTTCCTGTCAGTCAGCATTTTCACACTCTAAACTACCCTCATCTATGACTTTAACAGGAACGCCTGTGCATCTGCTCATTTAAGCAGCTACCCAATCAGCCAATCATGTGGCCAAACACAATGAAGAACAAGTGTGATCTCTGGGACTTTGATTGTGGCATGGTTGCAGCTTAAGACTGGAAAAAGATCAAGCGATTTTTTTTTCTTCTATTCTTAATCTGACCAGTTTCGATGAGCTTGTGTCCAGGATCGCTTCAGATTCCTGTTCTTACCTGACAGGAGTGGAACCCAATGGGATCATCTGCTGTTGTAGCCCATCTACCTCAATGTCCGTTACTTTGTGCATGCTGAGATGCTTTTCTGCTCACCACAATTGTAAAGAGAGAATATTCGAGCTTCTATATCCTTCCTGGCAGCTCGAACCTATCTGGCCAATTTCCTCTGACCTCTCATCAACAATGCTTTTCTCACCCACAAAACTGTTGCACACTAAATTTTTTTGTTTTTCCCCGTATCGCTCTGTGCAAACTCTAGAGATTGCGGTGTGAGAAAGTTTCAGGAGATCAACAGTTTATGAAATACTTAAACCAGCCCTTCTGGTACCAACATCCACAGTCAGAGAGATTCAATTTTTTCTTCATTCTAATGGTTGATGTTAACATTAACTGAAGCTCTTGACCTGCATGATTTTTTTTGCACTGCACTGCTGCCACAGGATTGGCTGTTTAGATAACATGAAAGCGCAGGTGCTCCTAATAAAGTGGACAGGGTGCGTATAATTAGAGCCACGCATGCAATGGCAGTTTACTGCAGCTTATTTAGTTTTATCACATTATATTTAATTGCTCTAGTATTAGTTTATTTTCCATTACATACAATATCCCTGATTGCGGCAGAAGTCATATGATATCGTGGCCCCATGTGATATATTAGATGCTGGTTAGGTGACATTACAAGATGCAAATGAAGTCAGATGAGCCATGCACCCACCTTGGATCGAGCCTTGACCTCCAATAGCATGTTGATGTCAATGGGAATGTGAGGTGCTTGCATCATCAAACAGAGCCAGGCACCCATCCATGGACAGCTGGCTGCTACGACATACTGCTGAGGGGCCTGCCGTAACAGTTCACCCCACACCTTGATGTAAATTGATGCGTTAATTTAGTACATGTTACAAAAAAAACAAAAAACCAAGTGTGGGTCTGTTAGCTGCTTTACATGCCTTCTGGATGAGATCGAGTATCTCTTGGTTGCTCTCGAGAATGCAGGATTGAAATATGTGCCTCAGCATGTCTTGTAGGATAGGGTTCAGCCACATGGCACAGCTCTGTAGGAAGTAAGCGAAACTACACATTAAACACTACAAATAACTCCACTTACACAACAGAACTGGTAAAACAAGTTGACTGTAAAACCGAATCTGCAATATTTGGTTTGCAATTAGTTCAGACACAAACAGGAAGGGTAACTACCGATAATTACTATAATGAACTTCTAAACAACTCTGCATAAACCCTCCCAAAGTTTAGCAGTCTCTTTGAGGCTACATTATACATGTGCCACTTACTATCATACCTGATCAGCCATGGACAGCAGAGTGAAAAGGGTCTCTAAGGCAGCACGTCGTACAGAAGCGATGGTGTGTCTAAGAAATGGCCACACCCGAGGAACCAAAATGGTCAGTGACTGCTGCATGCTGCAGGTGATGAGGAGAGTTTGTTAGGCAGAACAAGGAAGGACCATTTTAAAAGATCATATCTGTTTTAAACCCAACTAAATTGTAGAGGTTTAAGCAATTAATCACAAACAGAAGTACAGAAACTATTGACAGATGACTCGTTTGGGACACGGCATTAAAAGCTACCATGTTACGCAACTGTGTACGTAAGTTGAGTGTTCTACTGGCATAATGATCTCCTGTTTTGCACTGTGCTTGTGTCTGATCTGCCCAACCCAATGAAGAGAAAGCGTTTGAAAGTGTAGCTAATTAAACTATTAGACATTAACAGTGGTGGCTCAGCAGTTAGGGCTCTGGACCACTGCGCAGAAGGACGAAGTTCAATTCGCAGTAGCATTGAGCCAGTGCTGTTGGGACCTTGAGCAAGACCTTTACCACTCATTTGCTCACCACACTTATAAAGGAATCCAATATCAATAGTCAAAACAAATATCATTATAATTCCTTCAGGGTGACGAACACCTTTAATCCAAGTAAGTGTCTAGAAATGCGCAGAAGTTACATTTTCGCCAAAACAGATTAATCAGCATTGCTAATACAATATTAGAATTATAATACAAATGTAACTGAAACAAGACTTGCAGACTTGTAGGCTCACCTGCAGTGAAGGACCTGAGGGTATGTGAGCAGGGATGATAGTAAAGTCATGATGCTGTTTGTAGAAGCTGTGAGGTCATCAAGCTCCAGCAGAGCATCCCACAGTGTGTTCACTATGAAAGGAACCTACAATATTCAAACAAAAAGCAGATTGATATGAAAATGGATAACCAACTAAAGTACTAGTCCAGGGTATTTGCATTTCAAGGAATTTTTTTTTTTTTTAATAAAAGACCTGCACGTCACTTCAATCACGCTACACGATACATCAGCTATAATGGATTGTGTTCATGCATATACATCTATTTCTGGGTTTAAGTAAACTATAGCAGGGGAAACTATTGTAGAGGTATATGGGAGACCATAGCAGATATCCTTTTTGTATTACCATTTGCTCAAACAGTGGAGGAAAAAAAATAATAAAAAAAATAAAAATAAAAATTCCAGTACTTCCTTCCCATGACTTTCCAACAGAGGAAAAAAAAAAAAATGTAATTATAGAAAGATGGATTAGAGATGAATTTACCATCACTCCCTCAACAGCCGTATTACACACAGATACCCTGTAGTCTTACTAGTATACAGTATTTAATATACTACACCAAATGAGAGACATGAAGATGGAAGGAACCAATTATTTGCTCATCTGGGCAACAGACTCAGAACACTAAACATTAGCATGTTACATTATTATTTTTGGGTGAAGGCATTTACTCCCTTTCGCTGACCTTAGCAGGCTGTAGCTGCACCAGTCCCTCCACTACAGGGATAAGAGCAGCAGCTGCTACTGCACGCACGTCATCATCCAGATCCTGGAGCCCGTCGGTGATGGCTGGAAGTACTCGAGGAAGCAGTTGCGAAATAAGATCCTGTGGGTTAATGAGGACAAACATGTATTACGTGTTTGTTAAAATTTCTAAGTGTCATTTTCTATAACATTTGATGCATAATGTTCAATATAACATTCAATGACTCCCACAAAACCACAGCCAGATAAGGCAGCACTGATGCTCTTCTTACCTGTCTGACAGCAAGGGCGTATTTGATGCCCAACAGTCCTCCATGCCGAACCTCCCACTGATCCTCTGTAAGCAGCTTCAGCAAAACGTTCACGGTCATGGTGACACCGCATTCAGTCATGTGTCTCAAGGCCATGCCCAGTGTCTGTGCACAAGTTTCTCTCACTGGTGCAACAACCTAACAGAGTATTAAAAATAATGGACAATCAGAAGACCCTGCTACAACAGAAAAAGGAAGAAAGCCTAGTAGTTGCAGTCGGGAGAAAAACGAGGCCAGGAGGTCACGAAAATGGTGTCTTACCTCATCAGACACAAAGTCTCCAAAGCGGTCCAGAGCAAAGACACATAGAAGCCTGATGACCAAGTCCTCCAACCAGTCTTGATGCTGCTGGGATAACTGAGAAAGTAAAAAGAAAAAAGAGGAGGAGGGGAAAAAAAAAGGGGTTAAAATGCAGGCACAGCAGCTCATAATGCAGGTGAACCATTCACGTTACTGGACAATATTCAGACTAGCAGACATTTTTATACCAATAAAAAGGCATCTGCTGCTTTAAGCTTATAACATTAAGCTACTTGTTGCAAAACTGGACATATGGCTGTGGGGCTACAGGGAACTGGTGTTTGGACTGCTTCATGCTTTCAATATAATGAGTCACATGAATGCATTTATAAAAATTCTCATGCACCAGACATGTCACCACGGTGCCTGGCAACAACTCTGACTGTGCCAACTTGCGTCAATACAGATCCTTCAAAGCTACATTAGGTATGTTCATCTACCATGCAATAAAACAGAGCAGATGTGTGGGTTTTTTTTTTTTTTAATCCACAAAAACAAAACGAAGATGAAGCACTGACTAGCAAATTATTAGTTTGAATTCATTAATATGGATCCTTTATTGGATAGACAAACAAAACGAACAGTGAGAGTTCTTCATCCCTACCTGTTCTGAAGTGCTGCCCACCAGCTTCCCTCCTCCTGCACCATGACACTTCAGCACCTCTCTCAGGCCTGTGCCTGCACCGTGCCGCACCTGTAGTCCAAAAAACACACATGCAGTTTAACATATTAGTAACCCACATATAGAACTACCATACAGCATTAAAAATAAAAGCTTGTTAAGGATGAAGACAAAGTAGTTACAGTACCTCCCAGGATGGATTAAAGAGGTCATTACAAAGCTCTTCACAGAAGCTCTCCAAGGGCCACTCTTGAGTCTATTGTAGAGAGAGGGAAAAAATTTGATTCTGCACATTTCCCTACCATCAACACACCTGATCCAACTAATCAGTACTTAATCGTGATCTAGATCAGTGTTCTGAGTAGGAACAGCCAGAAACAAGGATATTTAACAGGCAACTTAACCACAACATTTTGGCAGAGTATACACTGAGTATCTTATTACAGGTGGGAGCATGTTCACAAGTATCATACAACACTTGTACACATCTGTATGCGCACATGTTGAGTGGAACTGTGTGGGATATGCATGTGCATCAAGCGTCTTTCTGAACTGAGCATTTTTGTTTACACACCTCCTCAAACAAACTTGAGTTGTCGGGAATGTTATCAATTAAGACTTTGTTCTCAGCAGCCGGCTGCTCAATGACTACGTTTGTGGTTTTCCGCCGTTTCTCTTCAGGCTCTCCTTCGAAGCTGTCATTGCTGAGAACAAAAACACGGTAGAACATGGCTGCCTGACCCACAGCTCTAAACGTGAACTCGAACACAAAAAGTAGGAGGAATGTTTCAGTGTATTGAAGATGGTGGTACCTTTTTTCGTTGGGGTCCAGATCTCTGGATCTCTGCTTTGCCACGAGCTTGGCCATCCTTTTAGCCTTGTTCTTCTGACGATTGCTCATGCCAGGCCGGAACTCAGAGTCTATAAACTCGGCTGCCTGCATGGGCTGTAGAAAAGATGCATTTTATTACCACCACTGAAACTCAGCAATGCTCTCTACACTATAAAAATAGTAGTGGACGGTATGATCTGCTGTACTGGTGGTAATTCTTAAGGTGTTGTTTGGTATGGGTAGACCTTGAGAGATGCAAATTGAGTCATGTGTCAAATCGGATTTGAAACTCCATACAAAAGGTGTCCGCATTAGGCATGTTAAAGTACAGGAATTTTAACTTTGTTCATTATAGCCTCCATTCACAATGAACATGGGAAAACCCCTGGTTGACAAATTACAGCTGTTAGACAGCAGCTCACCACCTTGTGAGTGAAAAAAGGAGGTTGGGCCATTCTGAGTACATCTGGAGAAGCTTATCAGATGGTCCAGAGTAAATGATATATATAAAAAAATAATAAAATAAAATAAAAATAAATAAATAAATAAAAAAAAACCCACACAACTAAACACACTGTACAAACAGTTAATTTTATTATTTATTTATGTGTGTGTGTTTGTGTATAAAATCACTTTCCAACCCAACCATGTTTTAGGGTGGTGGTATTTGGAAGATGGTGTTTAGAGCAACAGCAGTGTACCATTTAAAACAATTCAGCTCTTAAAAAAAAGGAATAGGTTCCCTTAGAAAATGAGTCCAGGATGAGGATGTGCAGAATACTGACATAAAAACTAAATAAAACTGCATCAATGTACCAAATAAAATGGCACCATACTACAATTTAAATAAACGGCTCCATACTAACGTGAATGCAGCTACATACTCTCAAAAGGAATATTATTGGTTTATCAAAGTTTCTAACATTGGTTTTTATTTGTGACCACTATAGCTTAAACTATGATTAGTACTGATTTACTGACAGCCATTGTAAACATAAAAATGTTGCAGTATTGTGTTTGTCCTGGTACACTATAAAATCTACTATGCGCAGAAGTGACAACCAACCAGCATATTATACTTATCAAACTAAGTGGATAATTCCACTGCTCGCAGACAAGCAGAAACCCAATAAGAGGTGAATGAGTCCTCCATAGGGGGTGAATAAAGCACAACCTAGCACCAACACATTTTCATTGAGCAGGTACTACATTACAGTATTACAACGTGATAAGTTCAAAAGAAATGTGATGTTCTTCTGTTTTTATTCCTCAAAGTAGTGCATTGTATGCATTTCAATAATTGTCCACTATTGATTTTTTTTGTTACATGTTGTCCCATGTATGTAGGTGCATACATGACCTAATAAATCTTTTCTTTGCATATTCAATTGTGAGAAGTAGTAACTCCATCTTACCGTATTGCTGCGGAAACTCTGGAACACAGCCCCCTTGCCAGTCTGCGATCTATTTACATTGGTGGTACAGGTGTAGTCTAAGTCTTCATCATTAAATAGCTCCTCTGTATCCATGCCTATAGCAGCACCCATATCCAGACCAAGCTTCTTCTGCAGAAGCTTCCTCTGTCGGGCCAGTCGTTCCTTGGGGTCCACTTCAGCTGTTTAGCAGACAAAAAACAGGGAAAAAAAAAACGTCAAAAAATTGCTGTGGGTATCAGTTCTGTGCTCTGTTCAGTACGACTTCAGTAGTAGAAATAACTGGAACGAACATTAGCTTTTTAAAACAAAGACAAGATGAATAAAAAATTTTTTTTTTTTTAAAAAAACCCAAGACAAAATTCTAAGGCGATAACCGAACTACTAACTGATTAAACACAAAGCATTTAAGCAAGAACATGATTAACACAGCAAGTGCGGCTGTGGCTCAGGTGGTAGAGCGGGTTGTCCACTAATCGTAGGGTTGGTGGTTAAATTCCCAGCCCACATGACTCCACATGCCGAAGTGACCTTGGGCAAGACACTGAACCCCAAGTTGCTCCCGATGGCAAGATAGCACCTTGCATGGCAGCTCTGCTACCATTGGTGTGCGAGTGTGTGTGTGTGAGAATGGGACACAGTGTAAAGTGCTTTAGATAAAAGCACTTTAAGTACAGACCATTTTCCAAGTACATAATAAAAGGTCAAAAAACAAACAGAAAGCATTTGTTGATGTTTTGGCAACGCAAATTCATTGCATCATCACAGAAGTTGAGGACAAGTCAGTCAAATGGCAAACAAATAGGCTGCATTGTTGAAGTCAGATAGTAGACAAACTTTTGTTTACTTTATGCTCCAGTCAAATGCAAAAGAACCCAAAGGAAGCCACAGGGTTTGCAAAGTTTTTCTGATGTACATTATTACTCACACAGGAGGAGGAAGGAGAGAAAAAACACTTTAACTGGAATCATTCTATACATTCACATTAAGTTACTCTTTCTGAGCAAAAACAAACAAACAAACAAACAAACAAACAAACAAACAAACAAACAAACAAACAGTTTTAAAAAGAGAGAGGGAGAAAAACCCCACACAAACAAGTAAACCTTAGAAGTAAAAGTCCAAACAATTTAAGAATGCAGTCCACAGGCATGGGGTACACCAAAACAAAAGCTGTATGTTTACCGGTTCATTATTACGGTATGCGCACGCTTATGCATAACCTACCCGACATGTCGTCCTGTACTTCAAACTCTACACCAGCGGAGCCGAGCAGCGAAGCTCCATGTCTGAGCAAACGGGAGATGTCAAATCTGTAGAAACTGAGTCTGTCTGTAGAGCTGTCCTCAGGAGACATGTCTTCTGCTCGGGACTCTAAGTGGGACAGGAAACACATTTTAGGTGAGGGGCAGCTTGCAAGAAAGGCATCAATACATCAATAACCTTACCCAAATGTGATACCTGACGCTACCTGTTCACTTCTGGTTTAAGACACTGACAAATACTGTTGACAAAACAACTGTACATGGAGTTCTGGCTGAGTAATCTACCTTTGCTTTCACTGTTTCACACTGGAGTTTCACTCTCGGAGACAAACTTTCCCCACAAACCTTTCAGCTGATTTTGTGCTGAACATTTAACACAAATCTAAATGCAATATTTTCTAAACCACAAACGCTGATATGCAGCCCATCTAGTGCCATGCATTAGATACATGGCACTGCATAATTATTATTATTTTATTCATTACACTGGTCTTGATACTGGTTCTTAAAATGTGGGCAAGGCAAACCTCTCCTAAATGTCACCATCTCGCTTAACCTCTATTTCGGATTTGACTTTACACATTTTTGCAAAGAGAATTGTACTGAGCAGAGGAAATCTCTCTGGCATGCTGAACTGAACACCGATTGCAGAGCTGCGTCTATTTAAACTGCAAGATCAGTTATGATCAAACACAACTACACTATGAAGCTCAGGCTTATACGGTACAGTGAATTTTAGTAACTCTTTGAAGAGGCTAGCCCACAGAGAAATACAGGAGGCTGTGTTTACCTTCCTTTGGCTTGGGAGCGGGGTTCCATTCGGGAATATTTTTCACTATGGCCTCCACTGCCTGACCAGCTGCAATTCGCGTGTCCCAGTTGGGACTCCTCAAATATATTAAAACCTTACAAAGACAAGAGGAGGACAGAAATTAAAGCATACAAACCGGCGTTTCATTCAGGCAACATTGCATATGTAACAACTAGTCTACTTCTGTGCATTTGAGACACACACACACACACACACACACACACACACACCCCCGACACCTCTGCATATCAATAACTAATTCAAACACTGCTCCAACCTTTAGATTATTGAAAAAGATTTTGCATTTCCTTTCTGTTCCACATTTTTTAAAGGCCATTTATGCATGACAGTAAAAATGAAACTGAGTTTTGCAAGTAAAACAAACAAGGCTTTTTTTAAAAAAAATAAAATAAATAAATAAATAAATAAATAAATAAACCACCCACATCCCTCAAGAGTTGCTGCATTAGAGATATGCAGGGAGATGAAAGATCACCTTTGATAATAGATTATTTAGCTCATGTGGATGGAGCTTGACTACGTCTCCCAGCTGTTGAGCGGCGGCTTTCCTCGTCACAGGAGTTGTGCCAGTGTCCAACAAGATGAACAGACGCTCTAGCCTGAAATGCAGAAGGGAATTTTATTTATTTATTTATTTTAAATTACACAAAAGCACAAGTCACAGACAGACATCTCATGCAATGCCTGGTGTTCAAATGATAAACAGAGTGTAGTTTGTATACATTTAATGTGCAGCAGACACTACTCCTATTTCAGCGTTAGGTGACCAAACCAGCTTTCAGGCTCAGCAGTTAACATTACCTCATTGTCAGTTGCAAATTGGTTTACTCATCAACATAAACACAAAGTAAACACACCTGTCCAACAAGCTGACTTCAGTGACCATTCACATATGTTCAGGTGTCAGAACAGGGGTATTCAGTATGACTGCAAGCGCTTATTCACAAACACGAACGACTACAGCAGATCATTGCAGCGTGTGAAAACTGGGCTGCCACAACCACTTCACCGTCGCTGCTTCAGTGCACCTGCGTTCAAAGGAGTACGTCTATTTCTGATAAAGCTACGACTGCAATAACGTACCACCATTTTATACGTTTGTCAAGCACATCATGTCAAAAGTGGAGCATGTTACAATTAACTCCAGAAACAACGCTGGAAGGCATCCCATCAGAAGAAAGTTAAGCTTAAATGAAAAAACAAAACAAAAAAATTAACACTTCTTGACACAAGCACATTTCAGCACAGACTAATCAGCAGCTCAAGTCGCCAAGGCCGAGGTTTATTCGTACAGAAAGGGTAACCAAACCTGCCTCATAGTGGCAGGGTGACATGTGATTGCTGTAGACATCCGAGAGGTGGAAATGTTTGACTTTGGCATAGGACTATCTAAACTTGTGTGCTATTTCAGCAATTACTGGCAGTGAGGGTCAACATAAAGCATGAACAGAAAGTGTTTCTGACCTTTCCAGATCTCTTGAAGACACTTTCCAGTCTCATTCTATACGCTCAGTGATTCTGCTAATGTTTAAAGGTCATGGATATGAATATGGTGAATGCATTAGTGCAGAAAATAAAAAGGTAAACCTAAAGACAACAGATATAAACATTTACATGTCTGTACATGTCAAAAGCTTCAAGTCTGACATTTTTCTCCCAGATATTCAAACGAACACAGCTTTAGAGCTAAAAACACCATTAAATGAATATCGGTAAGAAAGTGCAAGAAAATGGGCCACTGCGAGACAAGAAACAAACCCGAGGAAGTATGTGTGAAATGCGGCAAAACATTGTATGATCTGGAAAAGAAAGACAAAAACACCTTCCTCCATGACAGCAAACAGTGCTCTAGGCATCTCACTGATCCAGTGAACACATCCCAGACACTTAAGGACCATTTGTTTCACCTTAATGTTGAGATGCATGAGAAATTGGTGGGTTAGAAGTACACTGTGCTCTCACTGTGTATAAAAATAGACGAGATGATGATGATGCAGCTTCCCTGCCTACACTCACCAAGATCTAGCCAAATAACTGGGCAGAGATACAGGCATGATCACACACACGCACGCACACGCACGCTGATTGAAATCACGTAGACAGATTTCCGCTACAGAAAACCACACATCACCTCGATCACACTTTAATAAGTTGGCATGAGGTTTAATCGACTAATCACTTATGATAAGGAGCATAAGATGTAGAAAAGCTTCCCCCTACAAAATAACAGAGGGCATGACTAGCACTCGAAACAGTCACATATACACGAGATAGCAACTTTTACAGCGGAAAGCTGGATCATTCATTTCAGGATCATTTAACTCGTGTATGCCAACATAAGATGTCTAACGCACCGGTGATAAGGTCACCACTAGCATCATATTCCAACATAACGAGGCCTCCATAAACTTTCACAACACAACAATAAACACTACAGACATCGACGGGGTTTTTTTTTGTATTATTATACGTATATCAAACTTCATTTTAGCACCAAGTTCTAACACACCGTCCTCTTTAAATATTCGTTTTTCTTTAGCAACGACTCAATTTTATATCCTCTTGGCATGAAAATGTGGCCTAAGAGAGCTAGCTATAGTCTGCCTGCTGCACTAGCTCATAGTGGCTAGCAGTGAAGCGAGAGCTACGTTGCTAGCTAGCTAGCTAGGAGTTAGCCTGGATACCGCTCTTTCACAGTGTTTTCTTAAAAAAGGAAAGAAGAAACAGAACTCACCTCGAGACAGCCATGGTGAAAAATTAAAGTGTATATTTCCCTAATGTAAGTTTCGTCCGTTGGCGGTGTGTTGAATAGCGGACAGACACCATTAATTGCTCAGGGGCGGATTAGCTAATCAATCCACTAACTGACCGGTGTAGCGCTCGCGCGATATTTACCCAGCGCGTGCTATATGGAGAAAGGCCCAATATCGTCGCACACCAGCCGAGTGTCGATAGTGGAGCCGCTTCACACTAGCCTAAAATGAGACGCCCCGGTTTCTCTCAAATATCTCTTTACACACAAAAAGAGCGAGTCACACTTTAACACCACAGACAACAAACTAACCCTCGGCACTTGTCCCAAAAAGGTATTTCACGCGAATAAGTAAAGAAAAGTAATTTTGTTGTTCACAAAAGAGAAGCCGGGAGGCTGATTTTATATGAGGAGCCATCTTGTATTTATTCCTTCCTCCACAGTAGCCGCGACCTGATTGGCTACATGGCCTTCGGCGGACCAATCAGAGCGCAGATGTCAAGAGGAAGCACGCGGCTCGACAAAAAAAAAAAACCTTACTTGACAGGATATGGGATTCCTTTCCTCAATAGTCTAATGCAATTATCACATTCTTTGTGATGTGCACTTCACGTTTCTATTGAAAAGTTCGTTTGCTAAAGAGAAGCAAATACAGCTACCAGTTGTAAAACTCAGGTCAAACTGGTCAAAATGGTAGACCATCTTTGCCAACTTATAGAAAGGGAAACATTTCTAAAGTACTGCTAGGTTTTAAAAAAAATATATATAAAAAAATAAAAACAAAAAGGGTGGGGGAACAACAAAGCAGTAAGGCAAGTAGAAATGTAAAACATTTGTTTGTTAATGTATTCAAGTAATAAAGATGATGGAAAATGTGTTATCAGCCAGCAAACGTGGTCTACCAGCCTGAACAGCCTGCGTTTTGCCAAATGATAGCTGATCAGACAAAGTTGGATTTTTCAGCAGGGCAATAATGACGAGTCTTTATTGGTCACGTATACATTACAGCACAGTGAAATTCTTTTTTCTTCACATATCCCAGCATGTTAGGAGGTTGGGGTCAGAGTGCAGGGTTAGCCATGACACAGCACCCCTGGAGCAAAGAGGGTTAAGGGCCTTGCTCAAGGGCCCAACAATGGCAGCTTGGCAGAGCTGGGGCTTGAACTCCCGACATGCCGATCTGTAACCCAGAGCCTTAATCATCAAGCCACCAATGCCCCTAATGATGAAGAATATTTGATATCATTGTGCTTTTTCATATAATTAAAAACAACAACAACAACAACAACCCAACAACAACATTGAAACTCCACTAGTCTAGGGTTCTTAATTTTTTTTGGCAGCCACATACCCCTTCCAGTTAAAAAAATGGAAGGTTACGCAAGGCGCTAACTTGCCATCTGGAGGAAGTTGGGGTTCAGCGTCTTAACCAAGGACACGTCGGTATGTGGAGGGGCTGGGGTTTGAACCGCTCTACCACTTGCTCTACCATCTGAGCCACAAGCAGCTGCCCCAAATTCAATTTCAAGTGTGTAGTCAATTTGGCTGATAACTCAATCAGTCATTAATTTTCAACTACTGCACCATTCTAGTCAGAGTTGTGTTGGATCTGTGGTGTGCACGAGGCAGGAATACATGGATGGAAGAAGACAAAGAAGTAAACTTTAGTTATCAAATATACATTACAGCACAGTATAATTTTTTTCTTTACATATCTCAGGTTATTAGGAAGTCAGCCACAATACAGCACCCCTGGAACAGAGCAGGTTTAGGGTCTTGCTCAAGGGTGCAACAGTGGCAGCTTGGCAATGCTTGGACTTGAAACCCCAACCTTCTGATCAGTAGCCCCGAGTCATAACCATTGAACCACCACTGCCCATGGGATTGGATGCCACTCTATTGCTGGACACCATAAGCACACACATTCACACACTCATTCACATCTAGGGACAATTTAGTGTAGAAAATCCACCTATTGTCATATTTTTGAGAAGTGGAAGGACACCAGATAACCCTGAAGAAACCCACATGGACACACAGAGAACATGCACAGAAACTCCGCAAAGTCAGTATCCCAAGGTCTGGATTGAACTGTGGGCCAGGGAGCCATGAGGTGGTAATGATGTCCATTGCACCACTGTGCAGGCTGTCTTATAACTATAATAACTAAATAATAACTATAGCAACTATTACAATTTGATAGTGAGTTATAGTGATCTCCACCATCTTACAGTCATCATACAAAAGATAATAATAAAAACACAGACTACGTGAATATATGCCACAGACCTCTACTGACCTACTTTGAAAACCACTGCAATAGTCTGTTGGTACACTTTCCTCTGTATGTAACCATGAGGTCTGACTCATATATGACTGCTGTTTCAAATGAAAACGTTATTTTTTCCATATCACCAGATGATTTGGAGAACTATATCACCTATATCTAATTTAGTCTGTAATCTAAGGCTGCATCTGCTGAAACAGATTTTGGGTTTTCAGAAATCACTAAAGACAGATTTCCCAACTGTTTTATTAGATTGTTTGCTAAGATTTATGTAATTTGTGATATAGGAGAAATTAAATATAATGCATGTTTTGCTGCTGCCAATTCTTCTACAGTGCTTGCTGACTTTTACATTTCTGTTATGCACTGAAAGAGCTAATCAGACTTCCAGATTGGGTAAAATGTTGAAATAACAACTTCGTAACCCCAGTCCTGCAGATTAGTCAGGACGTACTGTAATAATTTTCAGATAATGCAATTAATTGTATTAGAGCAGGGAAAATGTTTGGTTATTACAGTAAGTAAATTTGTGTTGTGCAATTTGTACACATCACTGATAAAAAAATTTTTTAACAATATATTTTCATTCTCTTGCAGGGTGCCAACCAATACTTCTCTCGATAGATAGATAGATAGATAGATAGACAGGTATATATAGTTAGACAGACAGATAGATGGATAGACAGATACATACATACATATATATATATATATATATAGAGAGAGAGAGAGAGAGAGAGAGATACTGTGGAAGTGCAATGGGGGAGTTGGAAAGAAAGAAAGAAATGGAAAGAAATACATTTTAAAGTGAAAGAAATCAAGACTTGTACATGTTTGTACTTCTAATCTCCTATGCTTTGCAGAGAATGGTGTTCCTTAGCAGACAATGAAACATTTTAATTAATTTAGCTGTTAGTTAACTTACTCCACTGCTTTGCCAGGTTATTATTTAGCATAATGCTATAATGCTTATCTTAGCGTAATTAACTAGCCAGCCTACATGATACCTCCTAAAGTTATTTAACAATATTTATGGATAACTTATTTAAAATAATTAAGTCATTGGCACCAATTTGTAACCATTAAAAATATGCTAAGTACACAGTGTTGAACTAAACACTTATATTAAGGGTCAGGATCACATAATATCACATGTAACTTGAGAGAGGGAGAAGGAGGTAAAGAGAGGGAGAGATTGTTAGGTATGCTTACTATCCCATAATGGATAAGACTGTGTACTTTGCATAAAAGAAACTCTATTCATCGTAAGCTTGAGTAAACAAATATGTTTTCAGTCTGGACGTAAACACTGACACTGTGTCAGTCCCGAGCACTAGTTGGAAGGCTGTTCCATAACTGTGGGGCTTTGTAAGATTAAGCTCTTCCCCCTGTTGTAGCCTTCGCTATTCGAGCTACCAACAAATAGCCTGCACCTTTTGATCGCAGTAGGTGTGGCGGATCATAAAAGACCAAAAGTTCGCTCAGGTACTGTGACATGAGATCATTTAGTGCTTTATAGGTCAATAGTAGTATTTTATAATCAATGCGAAATTTTACTTGGAGCCAATGCAGTGTGGATAAGATCGGGGTGATGTGGTAATATTTTCTGGTTCTAGTAAGGACTCTTGCAGCTGCAGTCTTGACTAAATGGAGCTTGTTTATGCTCATATAGGATGTGGTTGTCAACATAGAAGGTGTGACTGAAATTTGAAGTCCTATAGCATAGGAAGGGCTGAAACACCTTCGTATAAGCAAAAAACTTTTGCATTTCCTGGTGATATATGCTTATTAAGTTGTCCTTGGGGGGCACACGGTGGCTTAGTGGCGGTGTGAGGCACGTTCGCCTCACACTGCCAGGGTCGGTGTTCGATTCCCGCGGCTCCGTGTCTGAGGAGTTTGCATGTTCTCCCCGTGCTGCAGGGGTTTCCTCCGGGTACTCCGGTTTCCTCCGGTCCAAAGACATGCATGGTAGGCTGATTAGCCTGTCTAAAGTGTCCATAGTGTATGAATGGGTATGTGAATGTGTGTGTGATTGTGTGCCCTGCAATGGACTGGCACCCTGTCCAGGGTGTACCCCGCCTTGTGCCCGATGCATCCTGGGATAGGCTCCAGGTTCCCTGTGACCCTGAAAAGGAGTAAGCGGTTGAAGATGGATGGATGGATGAAGTTGTCCTTGGATATCCCTGGCATTGAACTCTTTGCAATTTGTATTTTATACATGCCTAATTTTAACAGTGTCCCATGAGATGATGATGAGAATCTGTATGTATATATGTATGTACATATATACATAGGTTTATAATATCCCTGAAGGAAATGAAGGAAAATGCATTATGGTCAACCAATTGATTATAGAAGAGAAGGTAATAATTCTGTTTAAAAGACACATTTTATTGTGGCAAATGGTCTCATGCGTCTTTGTCAGGTCATGTTTTGGGTCATGTTGAGTCAGCCATCATTCATTCATTTTCAGTAACTGCTTTATCGTGGTTAATGTCATGGCAAATTGGTGTCATGATTTGGGTCCACTTGTCCCCTTTGAAGGAAGAGTCACTGCAAATTAATACAAAGTTCTTCTGACTGGTCGACTTTATCCTATGATGAAACATTTCTATCTTGGTGGGAGTGGTCTCTTCCTGCATGACACTGTCCCAGTCCATGAGGCATGATGACTCACTCAATGATTTGATGAGGATGAAAATAATGTAATTCATATTATCTGGCCTTCACAGACACTACCTCTCAACCCAATTGAACACTTACTTATGAGAGATTTCAGACTAATGTGTTAGACAGCTCTCTCCAACACAATCGTTAAAACACCAACTGGGAGAATATCTTTTGGAAGAATGGGATTCATTCTCCAGTGCAATACCATATACTTATAGAATCTGTGTCTGTTCTGGTGGCTTGCGGTGGCCCAACACCTTACTAAGACACTTTATGTTTGTATACCTTTAAATTGTCTCCTTTACTTCTAAATGGCTGCATCATCACTGCAGGGTGCTGTGTGATTGCCCTTCTTGACCCTTTACAGAAACCCTGGGGATTCAAAATGGCTTTCCCCTTCCAACACACCCCTGTCTCAACACTGTGTTTCAAAAGATATGTGCACAAAATTAAGAGGCTCTCAAACTACACTAGTTACATGAATTACTTTAATAATAAAATAAATGTTAGTGAGAAGTTGCTTGTTAGTAGTTATATAAACAATAGTTATTTTGTTTGTTATGTAAGTTATAGTTATATAAGCACCAGTGTCCTATTATTTAGCACAGAATTTTAGTTTTTTAATAAAAAAAAAAAAAAACACTTTATTGCCAAAAGTTTGGTTAGGTGTCCACAAACATATAGTCCACAAATGTATAGTGAATATTAAAACCCCAAAATTTGCTATTCAACAAACAATAGAGTAGTCTGTTGAATGTTTTTTGTCTACATTCAACATACATATCAATGCTTAAATCAAAACCATTCCCTTTTAATAACAAACTATGTCTCAGTGGTTTACAATGCCGTAGGACATGCCATCACCACTTTAATGTCTGTGTGTTGTAGCCTCCTGTCCTCTCATGCTAAACTTAGTTCTTCCTCTGTTTAGCCTGTGGCTGTCAGTGAAGTAGAAAACTGCAAGTAGCTTTGCAGCTGGATCTGGCAACGTTTGAGTTCATCCACCAGTCACTCTTCAGCCAAGAGCACATTCTGGTAAAGAGATTTCAGGAGTGCTATGAGCAGTGCCAAACCTGACAGGGAAACAAGACAGGGAAGAGCTGCTTTTCTGCACAGCAAGATTTATGCTGTCACTGTGATCAACATGCACTGACCTGGGATTGGTTAGTATATACTGTCTAGACTCACAAAAAGGTAAGGACTGATATCACATTTTCATATCATGGCAATAGCCATGGCTTAGTGGTTAGCACGTTCACCTCACACCTCCAGGGTCGGGGGCTCAATTCCCACCGTGGCCCTGTGTGTGCGGAGTTTGCACGTTCTTCCCGTGCTGCAGGGGTTTACTCCGGTTTCCTCCCTTAGTCCAAAGACGTTCATGGTCGGTTGATTGGTATGTCCAAAGTGTCCGTAGTGTATGAATGGGTGTGTGAATGTGTATGTGATTGTGCCCTGTGATGGATTGGCACCCTGTCCAGGGTGTACCCCGCCTTGTGCCCGATGCTCCCTGGGATAGGCTCCAGGTTTCCCCGTGACCCTGAAAAGGATTAAGCTGTATAGAAGATGGAAGGATGGATGGCAATAGTCCAACCTTTTCCCAAAGTTTACAGCATAATTTTGTATTTATTCATTAGCCTGCACCTATATGGGGCTCTTGTACTAAATATCCACTGAGCAGAACATAGATAGTGATAGATACAGATAGTGTATCTTTGCATATATCCACAATATGTTGAATATTGCACTATATATTAGAACCAAATTTTGCCTAGTCATGAACACATTTTTTATGTTACTGTGTTCAGAGTGACTATATTACCAGATTATCTCTGGGGATTTTAGTCTCATCCAAATCCATTGTGTCAGTAATTTTTTATGGACTGTTCTTATGTGGGTCTGGAAAGATTAACCTGTATTTTACCTTCTATAAAACACAAAACCAGGTTTAAAATGCAGAACAATAAAATATAGACAGCGTTTAAAAGTTTTTAGGGGTTTTAGCTATGCTGATGAGTTCCTAACACATGAATAGCTTACATAGTGTACATGTTATGATATGTGACCTACTAATGATCGAGTTGATCAAATTAACTCAAACCTCCCCTTTTAGGAATTTTACTGAGCTTTGAAAGTAAAGAATGGAGTATTTATATACGTAAATTATAAATCCCAAAAGAACTGAGTCTTCACATGTTTGATTTGGTTTATAAGGTTAATATTGGTTGGTGCAGTTAACAATCCGAGTGCTTTCAGATTCTGTGTATACTCAGAATGTGGACGAATACAGACAAATGCTGATGTCAGGGAGGCTCATGTATATGGTGTCCTGTGCTGAGGATGAGCATGGATTTCCTCTTGCCAATTGTGCATCAACTCACAGACATAGAGATTTCTTTAGGTGAGCAGCACAAAGCTACACTGCTTCTATACTGACAAGTGAGATCTCATATATATAGTTTGTCCATCGAAGTCGATGAGGACCACACAGTATCATCAGAGATCTCATAGAAAACGCCTGTTTCACTTCCTCAGTATAGTCTTATTTGCATGCACACTATCTTCTCACAGTAAGAAATCCTCAGAATGCAGAGTTGTCATGAAAACATTGCATTGTTAAGCTTGTTTATGTGGCTGATGTTCTCTGTCATACACCAGGATGTTCTTGGCACAGAGATTCTGATCTGAGGTGGATAAAACAGCTAGAGTTTGACCACAATGACCCCGCCAATATCAAGCATGTCAAGTTGCTGGAGGTGAGTGAAGCTGCAGAAAGAAGCACGTATTTAGCTTTCACTGGTGTCTCAAACAGTCTGCATGTGCAAAATCATACCCTCCCAACCCCAATTTTGCAGAGTCCTCTTCAAAGCACAAATATGGGCAGCATCCCACAATGAATCACAGTGGGTAGTGTCTAAACAATGTACACTAGCAAGTACAGAATACCCACAATGCACTGTGCCATTTAAAGAAGGCTATACCTATATAGAGTGTGGTTTAAGACTCACTTCACAGTTGTAAGATGATTAGTGTTTATGTCTTTATATGATATTAGATTTGAGATTTATATGTTAATATTTGATTTATATGATACAGAATTTATATAACTATACAGACTATACAAAATATACAGAGTGTCAAGTAAACCATGTAGTGTATGAAATCATTTACATTTAATGCCTTGTATTAGGGAGTTGCAGAACTCAGAAAAGTGTTTAGAGACTATGTCAGTCTTTTAGGGTGAAATACAGTTCTATACATTCCTTAGTATCCTTATTAGTCAGTGAATTGTTTTTGTAAATAATTACTAACATGCCCAATTTTCATGGTAAACTTGAGAATGTATTAGTAGATTTCAAGATTCAAGAGTCAAAGTTTTATTGTCATTGTGTTTCAATGAATTTCAATGAAATTCTGTGTGTAACTGTTCCCATGAAGCGTTGTGCTGTTTTCATGTAATAGGGCTACAAGAAAAAATACACTTTTTGCATATTAAAATGCACATTTGAATATTTGGTATTTAATGTTCTACTTTTAGTTAACTTTTGTTTTTGGAAAGACATTTGGGGTTGAGATCAAAAGATAAATACGAGACAATAGATCGGAATTTCAGCATTCGTTTCCTCATATTTACATCTAGTTATGTTAAACAACTTAGAATATGACACCTTTGGCCATGACACTACGTCCATCATGCTTGACCGATGAGCTTATATGTTTTGGATCATGAGCAGATCCTTTCTTTCTCCACACTTTGGGCTTTCCATCACTTTGGTAGAGGTTAATCTTGGTTCCCGAACTTTTGTGACTCATCTTTGTATTTCCTTGTGAAATCCTATCTGGCTTTCTGATTCTTACTGCTGATGAGTGGTTTGCTTCTTGTGATATGGCCTCTATATTTCTGCTCTTAAAGTCTTATATGAAAGGTGGATTGTGATACCTTCACCCCTGCCCTGTGGAGGTTGTTAGAACTCCAGTGGTTTCTTTCTTTTTCACTACATTCTAAATTGTTGTATTGGCTATGCCTACTGCTTGTGCATGGTTCTGACCTATCTTCCCTCTTTTCTCAGTTTCATAATGTCTTGCTTTTCTCCTATAGACAGCTCTCTGGTTTTCATGTTGATTTAGCATTTTTTTTTTAAACAACAAATGCAATCTTCGCAGGCAAAACCCAGGGCTCAAGCCAAGAGTAGACATTCAGAGCTATTAATTGTGTAAACAGTCAATCTGACAGGACAAAACTGTGCAAAAAGAAACACCTGTCAGTTGTGTGCTACAATATTTTTGATCACTTGAAAAATGGTTGGGTTCAGCAAAAGGTGCCATGTTCTAGGTTTTTTAAAAAAACACATCTAGATGTAAATATCAGGAAAGCTGAAATTCTGATCCACTGTTTCATATTCATATTTTTATCTCAAACCCAAATCTTCAGTAAAACAATAGAATTGGCCATGCTGTTCCAATACTTTCAGAGGAGACTGTACATATTCTATACTATTTGGCTAAAAGAATATTGTTGCTTGATGTAGGAAAAAAACATCTGAATAAAAGAATGTCACTTATGGCACACTATATACCACACTATTTTTCTTTTGTTTAATTAAGCTTGAATTTCCCAATTAAATTAATTCCAGTCCTGTTAGCTAAGAACAGGAATCTGAGGCTATCATCGGCACAGGCTCATCGCAACTTGACAGTTGAAGATTAGAAGAAAGAAAAAAAATCAACTGGCCTTTTTCCAGTCTTCAGAGTAATGAACATTTCCAACAGGCACTTATTAGAGTCATTCATTTTCTTAAATACTGCAATACTCTTATGCTATATCGTGTGAATTGAGTACATATAAGGAATAGAAAGCTGTTTTGGATTTAACTGGGGTTAAAAAATATTCACTTGTGAATAAAGCTGTTATGCTTTTTGGAATGATCATGTTGCTTTTATAAGCTGAAAGAGAGAGAGAGAGAGAGAGACAGAGAGAGAGAGACAGAGAGAGAGAGAGGCTGTGAGAAATGGCGGCATGCCATTTAAAAAAAATAAATAAGTGCAGCTTATATACTACTGCAACAGTGTGAAGTGCTGCTTAGCCAAAAGTTAACTGTTTCATTTAGTTCTGGTCAGCAATGCCATGTTCTTAAAACAGTAACAGATTACACAATGCTACTTGTGATTGCAAGATAAAGATGGCAGAGTTACAGTATATGAGGTACAGAAAATCCATCCATTTTCTGTACTGCTTGTCCTACACAGGGTCGCTGGGAAGCCTGGAGCCTATCCCAGGGAACTTGGGGCACAAGGCGGGGGACACCCTGGATGGGCACAATCACACACACATTCGAACAACCATTCCCACACGATGCACAATTTGGAAATGCCAATCAGCCTACAACGCATGTCTCTGGACTGGGGGAGGAAACCAGTGTACCTGGAGGAAACCCCCGAAGCACAGGGAGAACATGCTAGCTCAGCGCACACAGGGCGGAGGTGGGATTCCAACCCACAACCCTGAATAAGGCAAATGGGCTAACTGCTAAGAAAGCATTACTGTGAACAAATAGATGAAAACACATCAAAATAAACTAAATTAATTAATCTCTCAGAATCATTTGGTAAAAATGGGTTAAAAGGTTATAAAAAAAAAATAATTACATTTATTATAATAAAGTAAATACCCAAGGGAACCAATAATTCTGGAGCTGACTATTTTTAAAAAATTTTTAAAAATACACTTCAAATTGCTTGCTGCGGCTAGTACAGCACTATTTCCTGCCATGGAGATTCTTTTTTTTGTCTTCACTGGAAATATTTTGCATAACTATGGAGTGCAGCACACATACCAGCCCACCCTTCTAAAGGAGGACCATCATTTCAGCTGAGATAGCACAAAGAATTCAGTATGTGCAGAAAGTGATTAATACAGATTTGTGATATCATGGAAATGCTTGCAAAGGGAAAAAAGTATTTGCAAGTTATTAGACCAAAGGAACTCCAACAGCAGCTGAAAGTATGAAAGCATTTCCTTTTACCACTGGTGTGGTTTTTGCAGTTACCCTGCCTTCACCCACAGTCTTTTTTTTTTTTTAGAAATGCTACTTTCAACATGCAAAACGTTTCTGAGCATCCATACAAGATAGAAGGTTTGACACTGTACATGAGCACAAAGATGCAAAAATTTGATTAAATTTGGATCGGATGAAGTTAGATAAAACTATATATATATATATTGCAATATATATTTTGCAACAATTGCAAAAATAACAGGTTTATTGAAAAAAAACATAAAAAAATATGTATATGTATAGGTGTGCAGCAATTATTGGCACCCTTTCAGTCAATACTTAGTCAATGCTACCTCCCTTTGCCAAGATAACAGCTCTGAGTCTTCTATAATGCCTGATGAGGTTGGCGAAAACATGGCAAGGGATCTGAGTCCATTCCTCCATACAGAATCTCTCCAGATCCTTAAAAGGTGGACTCTCCTCTTCAGTTCATCCCACAGGTTTTCTATGGGTTTTCAAGTCAGGGGACTGGGATGGCCATGGCAGGACCTTGATTTTGTGGTCAGTAAACCATTTTTGTGTTGATTCTGATGTATGTTTTGGATCATTGTCCTGCTGGAAGATCCAACCACAGCCCATTTTAAGCTTTCTGGCAGAGGCAGTCAGGTTTTCAGCAGGATAATGCACCATGTCACACTGCAAAAATTGTTCAGGAATGGTTTGAGGAACATGAGAAAAAATTTCAAGGTGTTGACTTGGTCTTCAAATTCCATAGATCTGAATCTGATCAAGCATCTGTGGGATGTGCTGGACAAACAAGTTCAATCCATGGAGCCCCCACCTTGCAACTTACAGGACTTAAAGGATCTGCTGCTAATATCTTGGTGCCAGATTCCACAGCACACCTTCAGAGGTCTTGTGGAGTCCATGTCTTGATGGGTCAGAACTGTTTTGGTGGCACAAGGGCCTACACAATATTAGGCAGCTGGTTTTAATGTTATGGCTGATCGGTGTAGATGCAAACCCAGTCATCAGTCTGTTTCCTTTCTAGCACACAGGACACAGGGGTCTTGCTCAGAGGAAGAAAAAAAAGGTACACACACTTACTCATCTCCTCCTCTCTGCTTTTGTCTCTTAATCTGCATTTCCACTTATTAGGAATACATGATTAGAATGATTACGAATTATGATTGACACATTAAAATCAATTATAAACCTAACCATCTGTTTTTAAGATAATCATCCACTGGCCTGTGTATGTGTTCTGTCAGCAAGTGATCATCAGGGGTTGTATTGTCAGCTTCAATGTTAAGGATGTCAACACGTGCGTCATTGTCCATCTTGTCATGTATTTAAGTTGGTAAATGTCCTTCAATCCTGAAATAAATGATAACAGTATGTTTATAACGAACCACCATTCAAGCGTTATAAAACCGTTGCATCAATTTTTTTTTAAAACTGTTGGATTCATTATATGATTTAGCACACACTATTTCACAGAAGATATCTGTTGTATAATAATCTGTGGGAGCAGTGAGTCATGGTTAATTCTGCACACAGTTCCTCACATAAGAGCACGACAGGCTTCTGGACCATGTGTATGACTTTGAGAGGTGTTGTAGAGCGAGCTACACAGGGAAGAGACTGGTTACCACAGTGATGACAATTTCAGGAGAGATCGTTCTGGCCAACAGATCCTTCAGACCATTTCCTCCTCCACAGGAGCTGCTAGAGAATGACGTAGGCAGTCTTTCTTCACATTTAGTAAGTGTCCATTGAAACGGTTGAAGGAAAAATCCATTTTATTTATTTTGTAATGAAATTCTGAGTTTTTTTCTTTGGTTTAAATTTCTTTAATCAACATGTTGGTCTATTTTCTCTTTGGTTGTTGTGCTTCCTACATTATCCACAATGCTGTTTGACTATCTACCGATAGTGCTTCCCATTATCCCTTACTTTTTGAGGTAATTTTTTGTCTCCTTTCACCACATCAGACAAATACTAACTTCTCACGGAACTAATGAAAATACAGCACCAACTACCAAACTAGCAACAGAATCACTAAGCACATCAGAAAGATTTCAATATAAACATATTTAATCCTTCAGGGTGGAAGTAAAGTGTACTAATTATTGGACAGTCTGGAAAATATATAGAATTAAATACTTCATAAAAGAATTACACAAGGCATATAATCAGTTTCATAATAATTATGTTGGTATACATACAAGTATGACAGACTTTTCATATATATACTGTACTTTGGGTTTTACACACCAACAACATCCAGGCAATTATCCAAACATGTGGCAGCATTGCATTGCATAAAATCATGCAGATGCAGGTCAAGATCTTTAATTAATGTTTACATCAAACACCAGAATGTGGAAAAAATGATTGGTTGGGCTGGTTTGAGTATTTCAGAAACTGCTCACCTCCTGGGGGTTTTCACTATAGAGTTTACACAGAATGGTGCAAAAAAAAAAAAAAATCATCCAGTGAGCAGTGTTTGTGCAGACAGAAACAGCTTGTTGATGAGAGAGGTCAGAGGATAACGGCTAGACTGATTCAGACTAACAGAACGGCTATGGTAAGTCAAATTTTGGGTGGGCTACAGCAGTAGAAGTTCCAATCATGTTATCCAAGAACATGAATCTGAGGCTACAGTGGGCACAGACTCACTGAAACTAGACAGATTGATTAATCTAGATTTTTGCTGCAACATTCAGATGTTAAGAGTCAGAATTTGGTATCACCAGGATGAAGCTATGGACCCAAGCTGCCTTATGTCAACAGTTCCGGCTGCTGGTGGCACACTATTGGCCCCTTAATCCACATTTGGCTCCTCCCCAGTCACTATATCTGAATCCAATAGAGCACATTTTGGATGTGGCCGATCAGGAGACTCATAACATAAACGTGCTGCTGACAAATCTTCAGCAATGTTGTGATGACCATGTCAACATGGATCAGTATCTCAAAGGAATGTTTCCAGCACCTTGTGGAATCCATGCCACAAAAAAAATAATTGAGGCTATTCTGAGAGCAAAGTTGGGTCCTACCCAGTATTAGCATGGTGTTCTTAATAAATAACCTAGTGAGTATATTTTTTCCTATCAAAGCCGCTGTTCCTTGGAAAAATGGTCCAGGAATAGATTTCTCATGCCAAAATCTATGCTAAAAGATGAAAAAAGTCTCAAATGTACCACTGAGTTTAAAGCCATCTGGCATCTGTCAGATGTAATCTCACTGCTAGCCCTTCAGTTCTGCATGTCTCACCAGGAAATGTGTTAGTGTGCCATTTACATATTATTTTATACTTTATATGTTGATATTTACACATGATATTTGATATATGAATAAGCAACATATGGGAGGCAAAGGGGAGACCATGGTTCAAATCACAGGTACTGTTACAAGAGGCATTCCTCATTAACATAGATACTATATATATTTTCCTCATGAAATCAGCAAATATTTTCAGCTCTTTAGTTTTATACACAGAAATGCTTGGAGCATGATAGAATTTTTTTTTAAATAACAAAATAAAATAAATCAATAAATACCAAAACAAAGTAAACACCCTCAATTAAATGCCAAATTAAAAATACTGTGGTGCTTGAAAGTTTGCAAACCCTTTAGAATGTTCTATATTTCTGCATAAATGTCCTAAAACATCATTTTCATCAATAATTAAATGACCAAGTATCATATTTTCTCATTTGTTTCATTGGGTTCTCTTTGTCTACTTTTAGGACTTGTGAAAATCTGATGATGTTTTAGGTCATAGTCCTTCAGGTGCCTTTTGGCAAACTCCAGGTGGGCTGTCATGTGCCTTTTACTGAGGAGTGGCTTCCATCCGGCCACTCTACCATACAGACCTGATTGGTGGAGTGCTGCAGAGATGGTTGTTCTTCTGGAAGGTTCTCCTCTCTCCACAGAGACACGCTCGAGCTCTGTCAGAGTGACCATCAGGTTTTTGGTCACCTCCCTGACTAAGGCCCTTCTCCCCCGATCACTCAGTTTGGCCGGGCGGCTAGCTCTAGGAAGAGTCCTGCTGGTTCCAGACTTCTTCCATTTACGGATGATGGAGGCCACTGTGCACACTGGGACCTTCAATGCTGCAGAAATGTTTCTGTACCCTTCCCCAGATCTGTACCTCGAGACAATCCTGTCTCAGCAGTCTACAGACAATTCCTTGGATTTCATGGCTTGGTTTGTGCTCTGATATGCATTGTTAACTTTGGGACCTTATATAGACAGGTGTGTGCCTTTCCAAATCATGTCCAATCAACTGAATTTACCACAGGTGGACTCCAGTCAAGTTGTAGAAACATCTCAAAGAAGATCAGTGGAAACAGGATGCACCTGAGCTCAATTTTGAGTGTCATGGCAAAGGCTGTGAATACTTATGTAAATGTTCTTTTTTTGTTTTTTATTTTTAATAAATTTGCAAAGATTTCAAACAAACTTCTTTCACATTGTCATTATGGGGTATTGTTTGTAGAATTTTGAGGAAAACAATGAATTTAATCCATTTTGTAATAAGGCTGTAACATAAAATGTGGATGCACCAAGTATCCAGTATTAACTTGAAACTTGGAGTTGTAATTGGATACAATTTATGTAATGATTTTGAAACAGGAAGAACTCTTGCATAAGGGGAAAGTGTTGCATAGAAAATCATAGATAGCATCAAAGATTTGCTGACATCAGAAAAACTGCCAAAACTGAAAGCCGTAAAAGTCTCAATTACGAGTCACTATGAAATAGGGGATTTTGACTGCAATGTTTTTGCTATTGCTGTAATTGCTAAACCCACAAGCCTTTAGTTTGTATTGATTTAAGTGTTGGCTATACCGAGTGTCCCAAAAGTCCCATACATAGTGGAAATTAATATTTTTTTAGCAAAATGTCTTCCAAACATTTTCATACTTAGTTTGTATTCTATATTTTCAGATAACCTATAAGAATGCCTTTGACAAAAGAAGAACATATTGAAGTCATTATCATGACTGGATCAGGAAGCTGTTGCAAAGCTGTGATGGACTTTAACAGGAAACATGGCAAGCGCATCACACA
The DNA here is from genome assembly GCF_023375685.1 of Ictalurus furcatus. NCBI lineage: Eukaryota > Metazoa > Chordata > Actinopteri > Siluriformes > Ictaluridae > Ictalurus > Ictalurus furcatus. The sequence goes on along the minus strand of NC_071257.1, from coordinate 25,429,072 downwards.
CACCACACTGTTCCCAAACTTCAAAAAGACTGGATGTGTTGTGGCCAAATCGAGACGTGGAAGCTCACGCACATCTACTGATGAAGGCACAACCAATGTGGTACAACCAAACAAAGTCCCCTATGTATGGAGACTTCTGGGACACTGTATTTTCTCAACAGAGAACAAAAGGTTCTCAACTGCACGTGTATTCATTTTTATTCCAGAAGTAAAGATGTGATATGCAGATGGGTCGCTGTAATGTTCATAATTCATTCATGTTCAGCAATCCTGGTCAGGTTTGTAGTGGATCTGGAATGGATCCCAGAAACACTGGACACAAGGTGGGAATACACCCTGAATGGGATGCTAACTTATCACAGGGCATGCACACACACACAAATACCTAGGGCAATTTGGCATAGCCAATCCACAAACTAGCATGTTTTTGAGAGGTGACAGAAAACCAGAGATCCCAGAGGAAACCCAGATGGACAAGAGAGAGAACATGCACATCACAGACAGCAACCCAAGCTCAGGATTGACCCGAGGACCAGAGAGCTGTGAGACATTATTGCCATGTCTTTGGAATACTCGTAATAAAATTGTACACCATAATTAGAATATTGTGGTGCTCAAAAAGCAGGATCAGATCAATAAAGCTGTATGCAACAGAAAATATGTTGTACAACAATGGTACATATATATATTTTTATTTAAAAAATGTTTCGTACCAAAGTGCATTTGTAACATCACAGGGTAACAGCCCATATTCAGCATTTCAGAGGCAACCTGCTTAGCACTGGCATAAGCTTGCTGGTGCTGATAAAAATCACACCATATATTCAAGTAGCAAGAATTATATTATATTATATTATATTATATTATATTATATTTTATTTATATATATATATATATATATATATTATATATATATATATATATATATATATATATAAATAAATAAAACAAACAAAAAAGACTGTTCTAGGCAACAAAAATAAATATATATATATATAAAAGAAAAACAGAAATGAAAAACTTCACATGGAAGGAATTTGAATGAAAGAAGCAAGTCTCACAGGATTGTACATCTCGCTCACTTTGTGCCTCATTGTCCAGTTATTACAATATTTAACACAATGTCCATTACTTCACTGTTTTTTAATTATTAAAACAGGATTCAGGAGCTCGAATTATCCGGCTTTGGATGGTAATTTGGCATTACCATCATTTTCAGAGTTTGCTTTATTATTCACTAAATGTCCTTTAAATAATTAACTACTCAGTTTGTAGCTGGCGTCCAGCTGCAATCACCTGTTGAAGCACGGTGCTGTGCATGAGTAAACAGAGTTCACCTGGAAGGACCTGTTTGGTACCTTCATCTTAGCATCCATTGGTACAGAGAGAGTCTGTGGCTGTGCTTGCCCACGTGATGGGCCACTAGACACCTGCAGTGAACCACTGTGGCAAAGGTAAGCACCTGAGGCGTGGGCTGAGACCAGCACAGGTTGGCAGCTCTGCTGGGCGTATTGCAAGGTGGGTCTGTGGACATACTGGGCTACTGTGGCACTCTGGCTTTGCGCGGAGTACATAGCTTGCCCTGCCTGTGGACCGGACTGCTGTAGTGGGCACTTCTGCTTGTTGGCTTCTTTTAAATCATTATCATGGGCACTATGAAGAAAATAAAAGGTTTGCAGTCAGCATGTTATTGCAGAGATACTGTTGGATATAATATAGGTTACTTTAATGATATCTTGTATGAAAAGGTTAATCTCTGAGTAACAGCTAAAAACGTGCTTAGGTACACTAAGCAGTCACTCACAGAAGCAATCTCTCCACACAGGGAAGTAACTGCTCCCAGGTGTAGGCGGACAGGCGCTGTAGGCGAGGTGGCCAGGTTGGAGCCAAATGCAGGATTACCCGAGATGAAGCCACACAGGCAGCAGCTACTAACGACGGTGCAAATCGTAGAAATGTATGGTCTAGGAATAGAAATGCATTAAAAAAAAAAAAAAAAGAATAGTGTTTAGTGTGACCAAGAACTGCTATGTGGAATACGTCTTCGACACAGTTATGAAGGGAATCAACTTTACCTTGCAAAGAGACTTCCAAAAAGTAATCTGCATATTTATTCATATACAACACTGTCTTCTCTAAGCACGCCATTGGCCAGCCATCATGTAGATCTGTTTCACTGACACCAATTGACAGGTAATACTCGATGAAGTGGGCAGCTGTGGGTAAGTAAATGTTCCAGTGGAAGTTCTCTAGGAGAAGCAGCTCCATGTGCAACAGGCCCTGTTTGGTCAACACCAGGTTCATGGAGCTCATACAAGTTAGGCTGTTAAGGGTTTCCAGCTTAGGCACTCTGTCCTCTCTCTCTTCAAATTTACCTAGGGCAGAAGCGTTTCGAAGATCAACTTACATGCATTTGCCTTTTAAAAATTTTTTTTTTTTTTTTTTTTTTTTTTACAAGGTGCCCCTACCATATAGTTGCATATTGGATACAATTACTCTCTGTAGACTAGCTGTTGCGATGCACAGTTTGTCAGCCACCCTCTATTCTGTACCCGGAAACATATGCAATATATCAGTCCGCACAGGCTTTTGTGGAGTTCTTTTGCGATTGTTGCAGCCAAAAATGCTTGATTTTGCAGCAGCTTTTTTTTTTCTTCTAAATTTGCAATGCAACTTGCAGAGTTGTGCTTGTTTTTTTTTTTTAGAAAACTGCTTGAATTTTCAAAATTGCAATTGCACAAAATTGTTTTGCACGATCTTTCGCAGTGATGTTTGTTGGAAAATGCAACCTTTTAGCTGTAATCATGTTCGATGCACGTGAATCAAAGAGTGCTTTGGCTGAATGTGTGTTTTGATGACGTCACAGGACACATCTTGGCCCAAATCTGCAGAAAACCTGCGGTAATTTTGAAAAATCTGACGCTCCTCAGAATATCGCAAGCTTGCTTGATTTTGCATTCCTTTCTGCGATCGCAAAATCCTAGAAGGACTGATATAACCACATCCACTGCAACGCAAACTTACTAGCCAAAAGTAGGCATGAAAGAGCCACCATGTGGAGCTGCTGCACAGAGATGTCATAGTGGTCCATGAAGAGGTCCAGCAGGTACACAGCCAGGTGTCTAGCTGCTGGACACAGCCTGAAGCGGTTGCTCACGATGGCTATGAGGTCTGCAAAGTAACGCCTAAGGTTCAGTTGTGGGGACTGACCTTTGTAAACAGGCAACCTCAGCTCCTTAAAAGAGAGACACAAACATTCATGGTCACTAGGAGTAGTTGCAGGGATCAACAGCAGGGTTAGAGAGCAAAGTCAGAAGAAAGGAGATCGACCTTGTAGCGTAGAGCATGGTAAATATCTCCGGCGAGCTGGCCTTTCCACCACTGGCCCTCCAGCTCCATTGGGTGAAAAAGTGACAGGATGCTTTTGGATCAGAGAGATCAGAGTTAACGGTGCAGTCTATGCAGGTCAATTTATTTTCAACAAAAATGAGCTTGTACTAAAACGCTCCAGTGCAAACTACTGCAAACGTGCAACTACCAACTCCTCTAATTGCAAAGGTCACTCCCATTCAATATCCACTCTGTGCCCACGAGTAATGAGAAAAAGAAGTCATCACCCATTGGTTCAGTCTGTGGCCAATAGTGCTCTCAATCAAGAGCTGCTAATTTAGACGCATTTAACAAGTGACTACTAAACTCAGAATGAAACGTTTAGTCAAGAGACCATACTGGCTGCTTTGTCAGGTCTAAAAACAGCCAACTTACATGTTAACAATATCCTTAAAGCAAAACACACAGGCTATTTTATCATGTGAACCTACACATGATGTGAAATAACGCATGATTGATAGAAGCATCCCCAAACGTGACTGCAAAACAAACAAACAAACCAGTTTAAACCATTTAACCAAGTGTGAGCCTAACTCTATCTAGAACCCAACTACTTACCCCTATACAATGAAACCTGCATACACACTACAAAACAACAAATTATCCCGCACATCGAAATGGAGACAAGATGATTAAAGAGTGCCGATGGCGGTGTTTATGTTTACGATGAAACACCTGAGTTACAAGCAACACGCCTCACAGAAACCTTTGCCAATTTCAGCCAATTGGATTTCTCTTTACAATCCCCAAACTTCAGCGAGCAACCAATCAGGGGCAGGTTTGCATTGACGTCACGGAGTCAGCTACAGAGGAACCAGATTAGTAATCCAGTCGAGGGTTTGCTGTTGAATTTTATCTGTTAACAGTTTCCAGCAGCACTGACACTTTTTTTTTCTTTTCAAAATTGTCCAGTTATAAAAAAAAAAATTATGATAAATGTTTGTGACTCCCTCTTATTTTAAATGGTGGAAGTCTTTGCTCTTTGTCTGATATTAAAATAAATAAATAATCAAAATTACACCTCAGTGCTGTTGAATACTCAAGTCAGTAGGGGTTGATTAATTTTCTATAACAGCAGTTCTGACACTAGTGCCGGCTGTAATTCAGATCACAAGTTTATATTACTGCGCTTGTTCTAATATCTTATTGTTTCTATAGCAACCGCTCATTCACCGAGATTTGTAATCAAATAATTTAAGGCTAATAAGAAACAGATTAAGAAAGCACTGTTATTTAACAAAGCATTTTTCTGTAAGAAGGTTATATATATTTTTAAAACATTTATGGAAGGGGTTGACATTAGTGCTTTGTAACAGTCAGTAAGTTTTCTACTTACTGACTGTTTTAAGTTTCTATAAAAATTTCACAGATTTTTAAAATATTTTTAATCAAAATGGCTTCTGTTGTTTGGACAATCCCAGTGTCAGTGAATCATGAGAGTCAGGTAAACAAGGTGCAGGTGCCAGTTGTGCTGCCCATTGTACCCATCTAGAACTGTTTTGCACAGATGATAATAGGGGTAGGGGGCACAGTGGTTTGTGGTTAGCATGTTTGCCTCACACCTCTGGGGTTGGGGGTTCAAATTCCACCTCTGCCCTGTGTGCGAGGAGTTTGCATGTTCTCCCTGTGCTTCAGGGGTTTCCTCCAGAGTACTCTGGTTTCCTCCCCATTCCCAAGACATGCGTTGTAGGTTGATTGGCGTTGCCAAATTGTCCATAGTGTGTGAATGTGTGTGTGATTGTGGCCTGTGATGGGTTGGCACCCCGTTCAGGGTCCCCCTCCTTGTGCACTGAGTTCCCTGAGATAGGCTCCAGGCTCCCCAGTGACTCAGTGCAGAAGAAGTGGCATGGAAAATGGATGGATGGATATTAGGGGTTTGAATGTATGTTCTGATGTTCAACTTAAATTGTTGTCACGACCATCATTAAAATGATTACGCTTGTGAAACATATTGCAACTGTGAATCAGTGGCACTTTTTTTTTGAGCATCTACACACTAAAAGCAGCTAAAAGCAAAATGCACACAATCACTGTCCATAATAATATTTTTGTGCTGTGTACAGTAGATGTGTAGAAGATTTTACTTTGATGGGTAAAATACATTTTCAGTCAGACTTAAAATCCTCCATGGGAGATGTTTTTCTTCCATTTGATACATAGTAGCTTGACCTTTAAATGGGTGAAAACATGGGGCATTTCTCCTGGTTCTCTGAACTGGCTCTAGCTACAGAGCCAGCATCACGTCAGTGCCAATAAGAGAGTAATTCAACATCTCTGGCAAGGGCAGTTTGCTAGTTACATAATTCATTGTGGTACTATAAACCACAGTGGTGGTGAGAATCTCCTACATACCTTCCTGTGTCTGTGCCCACAAATGACGAAGAAGAAGAAGCCTGATGAGACCTTCAATGTATTTGTAATGTAATACGAGCGTCATGCAGTCATCTTTCCCTGGAAACTTCTCACTTAGTTCTTGCCAGGTCGTCACTGGTAATAAGGAACTCTGACTGTTATCTGGAGTTCATAGAAGTTCATAGACTGTTACCTGGAGTTCATAGAACCAAATTATATAACTAGTATTCAATTTGTCTCTTCTCAAATGCTGGGGCAGTGAGTCTCAATTGGTTGATATATGCCACAATGATGTAAGGAACCAAACTACCTTAGAATTACCTTCATAGAGTGGCATGTCATAATACGGGCTGGGTGTCCAGCATGCCTATAGGCCATGGTGATGACATTCACCACCAGCTGCTTAGACAAGGAAGCCCCTTTGTGTGTGTCCTCCATAACTGAGGATCAGATGGCCATCTCTTATTCTAAGTAGCACCTTAGGGCATGCATTTGGAGCAATGAACACTCTGCAGGTTTTCCTTTATGGAATGCTGCAAGGTAAATCAACTAAATTACAAAATCGGGTAATATGATGTTGGACAAAAACCCCAGGTTTAATCACATCCTGTCCTAGATTTTGGAGCATCATGGTGGATGGAGGTGCCTTGCCCTTTTTACAAAGGTTGTAATAGTTTATGAGCTACCACAGAGATGCCATCTACCATGCCGTGATGCGCTGCAATAGCTGGCAGTGGAAATCATGGCCTTGACAGCCATTTTGAGGTCAAGGAGAAGGTTGAATGGTTTAAAATCTGACTCCAGTCTGCAGTTTTGCATGTTAGCAGAAGCCAGCTAATTTAGCAGGCTCATCAGTGAGCAGCACATGGAAAAGATTACTTTTAACTACTTAGCCACGCTAGCGGCACATCGCCAGCTTTAGGACATGTGACCTGTAGCTGTGACTGTAGTCACAAGCTGTTATGCTGATAGATCCATATGGTGTACATGTGGTTGATGTGTATGAGGCAAGAAGAAGAACACGAGCAACTATATTTGGAGTAACTAGAATATACATATATTTTTGCGAAACCATTTGTTTCTTTTTTTTTTTATATTACAATAGTAAAACAAGCTGCTGAAAACTCAAAAGGGTCCAGACTCACTGAAACCGGACAGTTGAACTGTCAGATTTCAGTAGTGCAGCCTTCCTGGTGTTTGATATGAACGTGAAGCTCTTGACCTGGTTTTGGACTTCTGCCACGCGACTGGCTGATTGCATAATTGAATAGGCATTCCTACACCATCACCAGGGGTGTCCAATCTTATCTGCAAAGGGCCGGTGTGGGTGCAGGTTTTCATTCCAACCAAGCAGGAGCCACACCTGATTCCACCTGTTTAATCAGTTGATCTTGGCTTTCAATAGACTCAAGTGTGGCTTCTGCTTGGTTGGAATGAAAACCTGCACCCACACCGGCCCTTTGCAGATAAGATTGGACACCCCTGACCATCACATAGAATCCATCACAAAAATTCTAATAGTTTCCACTACAAATACCATTACAAACCATCAGCTATTAACCATTAAAACCATTACCAAATGGTTTCCATTACATAGGATGTATTAAGGACTCCTGTCCTTATGGTGTCAACCAGGCAAAACATGTCACCAACAGAAGGCAACAAATTACCAGTAGAGACCCACACAGTCCATTACAGTTACTATTAAAACCAATACAATTCCCATTATAACCTTTAAACACAATACAACTTCTATGAGAGTTTCTATTGTTTTTTTTTTTACAGTATATATTGTGTTAGTTAATGTTCTGCACAAACTCATCTGCAAAGTCTCACTATGTAACATAATGTCTGTTGCACTATGTAACCTAACACTACTTTTACATAAAAAGTAACATTGTTAATATTATAACCCAGTTTTCTAACTTTATATAAATCCCATATGTTATATATGAAAACAAATGATACAAAATAAGAGAGAAAGGAAGCAGAATACTCTGCAGGAAATGCAGTAAAATGCATGCATATGACGTGTGACATGACACGTAAATTCAACCGAGCCAAATGACAGGCTTTCGGCTACATAAAGCAATAAAATGAAAACAAACTGTCTTTTTGTGATCTTGTTTCTGTGGAGTCGCGTGTAGTTGGATACGTTCACAATGAACTTGTTTACATAGAGTAATATGATCTGTTGTGATGCCTGAAGGCGGGCTGTTTGTCGCTGTAGTATTTGGATGACGTCCCCTGAGTTAATACGACTGTTATAAACTGTTGATAAAATCGCCGAAGAGGAAGCACGTGTCTGTCCCAGTAAAGCTGAGGCCACCGCTTCATTTACAGGCTTGCACACAAATATTACGAACTGCGCGTGCAACAACACACCCGCACCTAGTCGCGGACACTTGTTTTCCAGTGAAGTGACACACACACACACACACACGCCGGTAATCGGTGTTGATCGGCTTGGCTGGGGCTTTGAGCTCAGTGGGAGACGCGCTGTGACTGAGTGTCATGGCCGCCGCCCGCTGCTGACGAACCGGGGTTACAATATGAGGACGCGCGACACCACGTAAGTCCGTTTGAGCTAGAAGTTTTGCACGCTTTGCTTGTGTATTTGCAACAGCTGACGCATCTATCTATTTATTTATCTGTCTGTGAAGTTGTTATTGAAGTGGAAATTGAGGTCGAGAGAGAGAGAGAGAGTAGCTAAACTCCGAGCGGTCTGCGTGCTAATTTCCATCCAGGACCTTAAATAACAGGTATTTACCTCATATGGAGTTTAAACGCAAACCTAATTTTAAAAAAAGCTTTCTTTCTTTCTTTTTTTTTTTACAGACTTTTAACTTTTAACATCGACGGTGAATATACTCTGCTCGTCTGCCACAGGTGCAAACAAAGCTCTGTTGTTGGCAACTATTGTAGCTGTATAGGAACTAACTCTCCCTAAGGTTGATAAACAAAGATAGGCGGCGTTGTTGTTGTTGTTGTTGTTGTTGTTGTTGTTGTTGTTAAACTACATCTTTGGGTTCTGTTATACAACAATATAAACTGATAAAATGATAAAAAAAAAAACAAAAAAAAAAACAACAACACCCAAAATAATGTTTTGTTCAGTATTGGAGTTGGCAAACCTGGCAAATCTTTGAATACCACGAGGCTTTGACACTTTCTACAGGTGCACCTTAATACAGAGAGTGCACTATATCATAGTACTAAACATGCATTGATATGTACTCTCACTTTCTCAAGGTCATAGTTAGAGGTTAACTTCATTTATACAGTAGCTGCTTTGTAATTAAGATGTTGTAGCCCCGGGTTTAAGGCTCGGAGGCGGTGGTGCTCAAAATGGGTCCACGGTTTTTCAGTTTTGTTGTGGAAACCACAACTCACTATTATCAAAGTTATTATGTTTATTATTGACTTCATATGGTTATTTGCCTGTTTGATTGACCAACTAAATGTGTCTAATCCAAACCTCAAATAAGCTCAAAAACTAGTAGGTTTATATATAACGGCAACTTGGTCCTAATGTATTCTGGCTGTGGAAATTTCCAGAACAAAAAGCTCTATGGCTGTATTATACATCTGTTCTGGGATGGTCTTTGGAGTTTATTTTCGCATTAAAGTGGTCCTTGGTTACAAAAAAGTGCACTAAGGTGTTTAGCACAAATGTTACCATGGACTCTGTGGGTCAGTTCAGAACCAAATCCTAGTTATTTCTTGTCTAAAAGTGTGGAAGTCTAGAGATTCACTGTTTCCCTTTCCCATTTTCTATGCAATACTAGGTTTAAATTGGGAATCACGGTGTATAGGAGACTTACTTCTTTCACATGTGCTATTGTTCAGTTTGTGTTCACATAAACACTCAAACAAAAGATGATGCTCGATATTGGAAGATAAGTGATACTGATCTGATAGAAATCCTCTTAGTAACTGAGCTACTCTTAGACAAAGTTATGCAAAGCATCAGAGATGTAATGGTATGTACTTTAAGACAGCTGTTGCCCTGTATTCACATCTGTGTTGTGTCAGTCAACATCACACACATTAATGGCATACATACGTGAGTGGATCAGGTCAGAAAATGTGTCGTGTCAGATCCGATACCGATCCAGCCTAAGTACCGGTACTCAGTATTAGATAGGTGCATCCTTACAGTTTATCCTGTAATCATAGTTAAGTGTTAGTTTATGTGACCTTTGCTTTGTAATAAAGATGTTGTAGCCTCTGACTCAAATTTCTAGTCACTGCAAGCACAATAATGTTGATAAAAACAGTCTATAATGAGCATCAGTACAGCTTGCATGTATGCCTTTCAGTGAGTAATAACATAGTGGTAATTGTTGTCTGGTGATATTAGCTTTTCAGCATTATATAGCTAACAAGGCATGTTAAAACGTATACTGCATTTTGCACACACAAAGTGTTATTATCAAAGATTTGTCACTTTAAAATGGCGACATCTATACTTTATAAAGTATTAATACTATTTATACTAAAGCACTGTGGAATTCTGATTTGTTGGATCCTGAGTGATGCAACAACCTTTACCCTGTCGTCGGGAGATGCGTGTTTGAATCGTACGCGTGTTCGAATCCTGACAATACCACAGCCTTTAATGGAAGAACCAAAGTGCAAATTGGCTGTGCCCTCAGGGTGGGAGGAACACAATACTTTCTCTCCCCTGTCAATCAGAATGACACTAGCCAATTGTAGGTGTCTGTAAGCTCGTGCATGCAGAATGGGGTGGATAGCACTTTCCTCTATTGTGTGATGCTGTTTGAGCGGCTGTTCAAAAATACGTGGGGGTTGGCTTCTTGTGTCTCAGAGGACGTATATGCTTGCCCCGCCCTCCCTGGTTTGTAGATGTCGTACGATAGGGATGAGTTAGCTTGTGGGTGGGAGTTGCCTAGACCAAAATCGGGAGAAAATTAGGTGAAAATAAATAAAGAAATAATAATAAAAAATTTCTCAGGTGTTGTTTAGTTTTCTATTACAGCAGCTTTGATAGTAATGCTGACTGTAATTCTAATCTCAGATTATATTCATGCGCTCGTTCTAATATGTTATGGTTTCTATAGGAGCAGCTCATTCACAGGAAGTTGTATAATAGGTGCTGAACAGAATCTTAGGCTAATAATAAACAGATTAAAAATGTGTTATTTGACCAATAAATATGTCTAATATAAATAATGTCTGATGTTGAAGTGTATATGTTTATTTAACATTTATGGAAAGAGTCTTGCGTGTTGTCACTTTCTAACTGTAGGTTTTTTCACTATTCAGGACAGACGTGCTTTACATTTTCTCACTAACATGACAACTGTGTTTTTTAATCTTATTTAGTTCAAAAGAGAGAAAAAAGAGAGGCTGGTAAGGGAACTGTTTATAGCTGCTATAAGGGCTATACGTGATAACATGAATTAGTTTCACAGATGCTCCACTTTATTAAATGTAACTGTTAACAGTTAAAACAATGTGATTTGTTTTCGTTATTTAATATAATAACTTCTAATCTGGTATATTGCTGTTGTTTAAGAGGAATAAAATACTTCAGGATGTGCTGTTATTAGAAAATAATTAACTCATTATTTACTGATAACAGTGTTTGACAACCCTCGTCAAGTTTTATTCATTAAATACATTTTTCTAGAACTTTCTAACACCGATGCTGTTTCCCCAGTTTATTCACTTTATTTATTATTACTTTATTTATTTCCGAGTCCTTTTGGCTAGTTAGACTCTTACAGTTCATTGTTCGGCTGTCAACAGTCATCTCAAGTTAGGTCAGGACTTATTGTCATGTCATTCCTGTAAACATACACTATGAAGTTATCCAATCAGCCAATCATGTGGCAGCAACACAATGCATAAAATGCATACAGGTTGAAGATGAGGAAAAAAAAAAAATCACCTAGTCTTCAACTGTCCCGTTTCAGATAGTCTGTGCCCATGATAGCCTGAGATTCTTGTTCTTGGCAGACAGGTGTGGAACCTGATGTGGTCTTCAGCAATTGTAGCTCATCCAACTCAAGGCTTGACATGTTGTGCATTCTTTTGTTGCGAGATGCTTTTCTGCTAACCTCGAATGTAAAGAGTGATTATTTGAGTTACTATAGACTTACTGTCAGCTTAGGCCAGTCTGTTCATTCTCCTCTGATCCCTCTCATCAACAAGGTGTTTTAGCCTGCAGTACCTCCGCACACAGGATGTTTTTTGTTGTTGTTGTTTTTTGCACTATTCTGTGTATCTCTAGAGACTGTTGAATGTGTAAATCCCAGGATTAGCAGTTTCTGAAATACTCAAACCAGCCCATATGGCACCAACAACCTTATAACCATACATGGTTAAAGTCACAGAGATCAAACTTTCCCCATTCTGATGTATGATGTGAACATTAACTGAAGCTCTTGATTTGTATCTGCATGATTTTACGCATCGTGCTGCTGCCACATGATTGGCTGATTGGATAACTGCATAAATGAGCTGGTGTTCCTATTAAAGTGGATGGTTAGTGTATACGGTTGAATTAAATGCTATGACTTTAACAATACAGGGATACTGTATACAGATTATGGACATAGAAGTGGTTTGAGGGAAAGGACAACCTGTGGAAATTATATGTAAGTTATTATGTATCAGATCATATAGCAGAATTTAAACGGTATAGATATAAATAAACTTTAGTTTCTAGTAGAACATTTCTGAGTAGTAATTAAGGACAGATCAGAAAGACACTAGAGCTAGTATACGAATTGTGATGGGAGACAACGCCAGTTTGTATGATATTGAGCCTCTGGCTAGGCTGTAATTGTAAATGACATTGCTTGAACATGGCACTAGCAAGAATGGCGATGGTGGCTCAGTGGCTTTGGGCTACTGATCAGAAGGTTGTGAGTTTGAATCCAGTTCCTCCAAGCTACAGTGTTGAGTCATTGAGCATGAAAATGATAATTGCATTTTTATATATGTTCCAGGAGTCTATGATATGAACATGGAAGTGGAACAGAAAAACCCAAGCAGCCACAATGAGGATCAAGCTGGTGACAGTGACCGAGGCAACTGGCGTAGACGCCTGAGACTCAGGAAATCCCCAGCTGTGAAAAGTACAGTTGAAGACCAGAAAGTCGATAAAAAATTGACCAAGGAGACACAAAACGAACAAAACGATCACCAAGTAGTGGAGACCGCTATCAGCAAGCTCACATTTACATGCACTGATTGCAAGGATGGCACGATATTTAGTCCAGATGGTTTGTTAAAACACTTTAAAAACTTTCATGGAGGAAAAGGACACCCACCGTCTTTTCCTTGCGACATGTGCAGTTTTGTTGCTTCTGACTTTACTACCCTGCAGCAGCATTACCTGAAACACAAACACTCTAGGCTCACCAGTGAGACGTACAATGATAAAGGCTTGCAAACGCCATCCCAACTCTCAAAGCATTGTAAAACACACAACAATCAAGGTCAATGTGAAAAGTGCAAGTTTTCCACAAAAGAGCTCACACATTTTGTACATAACTCTTGTCCACACAACACTGTACCAGCTATAGACAGTAGTGAAAAGTCAGGTGTTAAGCCCATGAATGGAGAACTGAATACAAATCTTTTGGCTGACGCTGCAGGTGAACTACAGAAAGATGCGCTACTAGACTACATGACTAATGCCTGTCACCGAGGGTGGAGCAGAAAGAACAAGTGGAGAAATAGAGATGTTGCTCCAAAACAACCCAAACATACTGCTCCAGACGTCTTGATTCCAAAATCAGAAATTCACTGGACATCTGCAACATTTCTGCCTTTCTCAGCTGCAGGTTTGCTCGATGAAAAGGGCGATCTACTACACCCAACACGGACCTTAGAGGAGACTAAGCAGTTTCTGGAAAGGACAGTTAAGTCTGGAAAAAAATGGCCAGTGTCTCTAAAAGGTGAAACCGATCTCTCATCTCCGTCCTGTCCCGGGCCCTGCCTTTCTGAGCCAAAGATGAAGCGATGTGTCACACCACTTCCTGAACTGAATTCTGGGAGCGAACTTTCCGGTCTCATGGGAAAGAACAGTATCTCAGTTCCACCTGATTGCACTACAAAGGTTGTTGGTTTCAAGGTGGTGGATGGAAAAAAGCATCTTGTTCTTAAAGTCATTCCTTCAGCCAAGCCAGAGGTTTCTTCAGACACAGGAGAAGATCCTGTAGGATTAAACCAGGATGAAGGAAACGAGATACAATTACACCCTCATATTGAGAGGCTCAGTGATCAAATGTGCGGTGAATCAGACAATGTTACCACTGCAGGTTCTGCAATCAACGGCTATGATTCTACCTTAACTTCACACCAGCCCAAGAAACAAGGACTTCGCGAAGAAGAAGACCAAGATACAATAGGAGATGCACCTCAGGTTGATAACACTGAAAATGACCGGTGTGCGTTCAGTGAAAATCCTGATGCATTTGCACAACTCACTGTCTCAGGAATAGAGGAGGTTTTTAATGTAGTAAGTCAGAAAAAGAATGTAAAACCAGCATCTCCTGAGGTAATATTTAACTCTAATGACACAAATGACCTCAATGGAGAAAATGCAGTTGTGCCAGGGGAAGTAGGTTCTGTCAATGAGGCAGATATCCAAACTCTGCATACAAATATGCAGGAGATAAGTGACACACCGAAACACGCCGACAATCAGGAAAAAGCAGCAAAAGATTATAAAGAAATGAGTTCTGGGCCTTCCACAGGTCAAGATGATAAGTGTTGTGTTGAAAATCTGTCTTCAAGTACTTCATCTGATTTTGACAGCATGGAAGTGGGAATCAACTCCCAGCTCTTAACCTTGATGTCTGTGAAAGACAGAAGCCATGATGTATACATGAAGAACATGGATAAAAACTCAGGGGAAGAAGCAGCTGTAATACAGACACCTCTGGATTACTGGAAGGAACAGAAAACGGAGAAAGTTTTAAACTACCCCACAAACAAAAATGGAGTAGCCATGTTTGAATCGAATGTTATTGATCCAACCGTAGCATCCCGTCACAAAAATACTACAGACTCTCTATTTATTTCCCCAAGTGAACATGGAAGCCTGTTTTTCCAAGACAATGGAGATGAGAACGCAAACAGCATAGACCCTAGATATGCTCATGTCCCCCTAGATCCGAACTGTACAATGGAAACTGTACAGGAACCTTATTTAGCACCGTTAGCGCTTGAATACTCTTGCCATAATCGAGACCTGTATCAGACACTTGAAGAGCTCCCTGTTACCACAGTAAGCCATTTGCTTGATGATTCTGAAGTTACATACAGAGGTAAGCAATAATATTTATAAAATAAGTGTTCTGCTCAGATATTTTTTGACTAATGTTTTTCTGACCTTTGCCCCATGAAGCCATGTCATCAGTTTGCTAATCAGATCAGAAAGTAAATAAAATGTGCGAATGTTTTCTGTGAAAATGTGCGTCATTCTGATCTAATGTCTCTGGTCCAATGAGCTGCCTTCAGATGAATCATTTAAATAAATACACATGATTTGATAAGCCACAACAGAGAATCTGCTATAGAAGCTGTGCCAGTTCATGTTTGTAGAAGTACAAACTACATTTATTTTTAGCTTTGAGACAGTACTTCTTCAGGGACTTGGTTCTGTCCACTGAAATACTTTTGCTGGGGTCCAACAAAGTACATCTGCTTTAGGCTGTGCGTTTTCCTGCCATATTTCAGGCTTTTTCTGGTCAGATGTGCCTTCACGGTTGTTGTCGTTTAAGGGGGCTTGCACACTGGCGATAGCGAACCCGAGACTACCTGTAGGAGGCGGTCTGAGTTCGGTTGCAATGCAACTGTGCTGCGATTCCCGTGAACGAGAACGCAACTCGGATCTGCCCTTGTTCAAGAAGTAAAGTAACCTGCGCATGTGCTTTAGTTGTTGACGATACCATTAGTTTCCACAACACATGTGCATCATGAGTGGCAGAGGAACGTTGTGGGACGCAGAAGAGCACACAATACCAAAATAATAATAATTTAAAAAAATGATGATTTGCATTGTGTTCCACATGCGTGTTTATGGTGATGTAAGATGAACGTGGGTTTGATGGAATCAGATGAGTCTGAAACCAAAGCAACGCTGTGGGGGGGCGCCGGGAACAATCCCGCTCGGATTCGGACCGCAGCAATCGTGCCCATTGTGAAAACCAGCTAAATGTGCTTTATCTGAAAATCAGCAATTCAATAAGTGTGGAGAATCAAGCAGCATAGTGGGCCATATGAATGTCATATGATTTAGAAAATTGAGAGAACCGGACAAAAACCCAAACACAATTTTTTTTTTTTTTGCAGATTTGAGAGTTTTGGAGGAAAACACTAATGTGTGCTCTTTTTTATGTCACCTTTAAAGCCAGGTCCTTCTCAATATCTTTACAGGTATTACCTCTCAGTCTGAACCAGGTAGCATGGCCACCCAGCAAGTGGGTATGCACTCACCCAAAACCATACCAGTAGCAGCAGTGACTAATGACAAGGCCTCTTCACAACTACCAGCAATGACCGAACCTCCTATCAGCAGGAGGAGACCGCGAGAACCAACCACAAAAGACTCTCAGGGACACATCTCCAAATCTAAAAGAAGGCTTGTTCGAAATTCCAAAGAAAACAAGTCATCAGCATCTATCCATTACTGGGAACTGCCTGCTGCAGCAATAGAAAGGACTCTGCGGCTCTTTCCCGTCCGTTCCTCACAGCCTGTAAAAGTACCGCGTTTCAACCAGCCCGTTGTAGTCCTCAATCACCCGGACACGGATATTCCCGAAGTGGCAAACATTATGAGATCAGTTCACAGACACAAAGGGGCTGTGCAAAAGGTCGTCCTTTCTCAGGGAACTCTAAAAGCCCTTTCAGAGCTTAACTGTGACACATTCCACAATATACGTGCTGACAACTTGCAGTCGTCTCACTACAGAAGTGTGTGGCCTCAAGAGACAGTTAAAGAAAGGTTCATGCTGAAACTGAAACTGAAGAGGTTAGGTGGGAATAAGTTTATGGTGTCAGATCTAAGCTCTAATGCTAACCAGATTCAGCCAAGCTTCAGGTGCTGGTTTTGTGGTCGTAACTTTAGGAACCAGGAGGTGTGGGTAGGTCATGGTCAGAGGCATATTATGGAGGCTACACGCGACTGGAACAAGTTATTCAACAATGAAGGGCAGGGTTATGGCGTCGATCAACAATCCTTCTATTGAGCTTGTGTGATTCATAAGCATTATTTCATGGAAGCCATTTTTTGTGCATTGATTGTTCTAGAAGATTTTGAGTAGGCTGGAACAAGGTTTAAACGTGCAAAGCTCAGGGTTTGCAAAACGGGTCATGTAATGTGTATTTCCGGATCGAGCGCGTCACTCTTAGTAGTGTTAGGTTGATAAACCATCTCAGGGACAGTAGGCCAACAGAAACAGAATAATTTATTTATTCTTTCTGCTTTGGTGTCAGCGTACATTATTGTAAAAGCAATACGCATTATTTATATAAAGATTTCCAAAGCACTTGTTTATAATCTGTTTTCTGACCAAAACGAAACGACGTTGCTGTAGAATGTATTTAACTGATCTGAAAACAGCACTGTAATGTTGTATTACTTTATTTATAGCTTTAATTCCTTCCATCTAACTGAGGACATTGATTTTTATTTGTTGAATGTGCTGATAAATATATTAATGTGTTATTTGACTAAAATCCATCTTTATTTTTTGCATTAATTTCATATACATTAATTGCTTGCTGGTTTTAAGCAAGTGGGCACATGTCTTTGCTGGTTTTTTTTTTATTTTTTATAAATGAGCCTTTACAAAGACAGAATTATTTATTCATTTGGACAAACACAAATGCATTTGAGGTCTTTGCTATTTGTTATGTAACCTGAACAGATGTACATTTTGCTGTGAGATCACAATCAAATTTGACAAAGACTCTGGAATTGTGATATTTAGCGACTACAGCATTTCTCTATAATGTTATCATTGTCTTTTATGTCCACATGCAATAGCAGTTCAACTGAATTCAGGACGCTGCAGTTAGAAAGATTTCATCATTCCTGATTTGTAGTAGCATCAGTGTTATCATTGACTGAAGTCTATTTCAACTCCATTTGTATATTTCTATTGAAGGAGTGATCTGTGTACATCTCTTATTTGTGAAACCTTTTTGTTGTATTTATTCATCTCTGAAAGTGTTGCAACAAGAGACAAATTTTGTTACTTCTAATTATATTATTAATTGACTGACTGGACCGTTTGTGATGGAGTGGTTATTAATTGTAGCATCTAATTACCACTGGGGCAGTGGCGGCTCATTGGTTAAAGGCTCTGGGTTACTGATCAGAAGGTCAGGAGTTCAAGCCCCAGCACTGCCAGGCTACCACTGTCGGGCCCTTGGGCAGGGCCCTTGGGCAAGGCCCTTAACCCTCAGTTGCTCAGTTGTATAAATGAGATAAATGTAAGTTGCTCTGGATAAGGGTGTCTGCCAAAAATTCCATAAATATTTACATTATAATATTTAAATAATGCAATCACTTCAGCTTGCATTCCACGGTCCAGCCCAAGTCAGGTCCCACTTCCATTCATACCTCTTTTATATGACACAAGCTTGTTTTTTTTCTTTATTATTATTATTATTATTATTATTATTATTATTGTTATTATTATTATTATTATTATTATTATTTTGTTTTATTTAAAAACACTGGTAAAATACTTGTAAAAATGTAAAAAAAAAAACAAAAGAAAAGAAAAATATTCCTAAGTCATGTACTACATAAACAAGTGCCTTCCCTTAAGACTCTGTTACGTCTTGTGATGTGTGCTGTGTGGAGATGTCACGCTGTTTCAGATATATGATAAAGAAATATGACACTGAAACGCTGTTTCGTTTGAGTACCAATGTATGTTTACAAACCAGAAATTTGAGAAGTGTTCAAACTTGGATGGCCCATAACTTGAAATGTATGTGTACACTAGAAATAAAGTAATTCAGTTTCCAATTTCATCCTGTGTCTCAGTGATTATAATTAAATGTTTCAGATGGTTCAAAATATTTGACTAAATTGTCTTGTATTGAGTTTAAGCAAAATACACTATCTGAGTGCATTAAATACAGCTTATGTACGAATACTTTACACACTTTTACAAGCCAGTTGTCAGTATGAGCAACATTTTGATCAGTATTAAATTAATTATCCCATAGCATGCCAGCAAAAATGGCACATTTTTTTGCTGTCTTCACCAGACGGTTTGTTCCTAGATGTTCTGGTGGATCGTGACAGTGCAGGAAGTTGTGTGCTGCTGAGCCGCCGCGGTGGAATCGAGTCACGGCTTTACAGCGTGCCTCAGATTAGTGCTGTCTTTTGTGTTGCTTTGCATGTCCACCAATACAAGTGTGTTCTTTTGGTGGTTCTCGATGATTTCAGAGACCGTGTTGAACCGCTAAAAGAGAGGACGCAAGTGGAGATTTCAATCAGTTCTGAAAATAATGGGATCTAAACGAAAGAAGTTTTACGATTCATTAAAAAGCATAAAAAGCCAGTAAAACGTGAGGAAATGAATTCAAAATAAGCTGTATTGTGAGCATTTTAAATTGGTAATGCCATGAATAAATGTAACTTAACGTTTAATCAATTCTGGAGTTTAAAAAATGTAATAAAAAAAAAGAAAGAAAGAAAAGTTTTTCTTTACCTCTTCTCTGTCCTTCTGCTTGCCCAGGGCGTACTGCTTTGTGGTGGGAATATAGCGCACCGGGATGTTGTAAACCCGTCCATTGTAGAATACAACTAAAGTGTAGGGCTGAAGGGCGTCCACGCCTGAGCTCTTCCTCACCAGGTAAGAACCATCCTGAGGCACAACAAACAACAGCAAAGCAGAATGAAAGGACGTCTTCACTGCTCATCACTGGATGTGATGTAATATAACTCTTTACCCATTATGTCCAGTTGTAGGTAAAAAATTTTATTTATTTATTTATTTATTTTTTACTATTTCCTGTACATAAATAAAACAAGAAATGATTTGTCCAACATACAACAGCAAAAATGTCAGGTTTGCTTCCAGTTGTGAATTTTAAGATTTTTGGACATTTTCTGTGTATAACGTTCACGCTTCCACAACATATACAGGGAAGTGGTTAGTTATTTATCCTTTACACTTTAATCACAAACTCTATTATATATTCAGAAATGATAATATTTTTCAGATTATTCTTCTCAAATAGGAATTTCTGAATCTCGTTATATTGAATCATGTATTGTTGGAAAGCTTATTTTTAAAAAAAAACAATGCCATGTAGTTCATGTATAGTCGTTTCCTTGGATGATAATGTCTTGCTGAAAGATGAACTGTTTCCTGGTATTCTGCTGGTTTCGGACATTATGTTTATCAGCCTTTTTCTTAAAATGCCTCTTACCTCATGAAAGTACACATCATTTCATACACTGGTTCATAGAGCTTAAAGCCAATATCTTAGTGGCTTTTCATAATATCTTGAATAGTTTTGACGTTAATATTTTGTCAATAAAAGTATGCTAAATAAGTATGTCATGCTTTGAAATATTTGCACGGAAAAGACAATATTTTGATCAGTGAACGTAATGAAAGTAAAAAATGGAAAATTGAAAATGGATCTATTTGTAATAAGCACATTGGTGCATATTAACGGACTTGCATCTCATTTTCATTTTTACATAAAGCTTTCTATATCACAGAATAAATGATCTGTAACAGCATGGCTCAATTCAAATTACAAGCACTTAATAATATGTTGCCATTTCTTTTGCAATAACTCATTATCAGGAACTTGTACGGTGGGCATGCTGCATGGTCTTAATAATAAACTGATTTAAAAAATGTGTCGTGTAAAAATACATACAGTTGAGGTCATAAGTCTACATATGCTTGCAGAATCTGCAAAATGTTCATTTGCATTTTTTACATTTTTTTTTTATTTTGTACTGCCCTGAGTAAGCTATTCCACATAACATGTTTACATATAGTCCAGAAGACACAATAACTGAATTTACACAAATGAACCAGTCCAAAAGTTTACATACGCTTGATTCGTAATACCGTGTGTCGTTACCTGGATGATCAACGACTGTTTTTTTGTTTTGTGATAGTTGTTCATGAGTAACTTTTTTTCCTGAGCAGTAAACTGCCCACTGTTCATCAGAAAAATCCTCCAGGTCCTGCACATTCTTTGCTTTTCCAGCATCTTCTGCATATTTGAACCCTTTCCAACACTGGCTATATGATGTTGAGATCTGTCTTTTCACACTGAGGACAATTAAGGGATTCATACACAACTATTATAAAAGGTACAAACATTCACTGATGCTCAAGAAGGCAACACACTACATTAGGAGCCAGGGGGTGTAAACTTTTGAACAGGATGATTGCTGTAAATTGTTATTTTGTTTTCTGGAACCATGTAAATATGTTATGTAGCTTCTGAAGGGCAGTACTAAATGAAAAAAAAGTCTTTAAACTAAATCACAATTTATACCGACCATCCTGTTCAAAAGTTTACACTCCCCTGACTCTTAATGTACTATTAAGAATCAAGCGTATGTAAACTTTTGAACTGGCTCATTTGTGTAAATTCATTTATTATTGTGTCTTGTGGACTATATGTAAACATCTGTTATGGGAATTAGCTTATATAGAGCAGTACTAAATAAAAAACAAAATGCAATTTTTATGAGCTCTCTTATTTAAAAAAATAATTAATTAACATTTTGCATTCTGCAAGGCAAATGTAAATAACGTATAACCTCAACTGTATAATCGTTGCTATGGGGAAGTTTTCTGTTAGGAGAAATCTATTTATCATTTATGAAAGGAGTCTCCAGTGTCAGCGTTTTGTAACTGTACATTTTCCACCATAGGATAAAAACTATTAAAGTGCACCTATTATGATTTTTCAAATATTATCTTTCATGTAGTGTGTTATAATTTGTGAATGTAGAAACGTCTGCAAAGTTTCAAAAATCAAAGTGCATGACAAACCAGAGTTATTGACTCCCAAAGAAGGAACCGATTCTGAACAGCTGAAATGAGTCGTTAGTAATTCCAGACATACTTCCTGTACTAACCTACATAGGTTAGTAACAAAAAGCCCCGCCTCTGGCATTTGTTGGCTGCTCGCGAACAGACGGAGCTGAAACTTGGTATGGTAGTGGGTATTTCCTTTTGGAAACACGCTGACAGCGGTAGACCAATCACAACAGACTGGGACATCTGACCAATCAGAGCAGAGTATGCTCTCTGAAAGGAGGAGTTTAGAATGAATCATTTAGAACGGATCATTTAACGAGTCGTTTTTGACACGGGGGCGGGGGGGGGGGGCAGTTAATGCTGCAATTTTACTTATGAGCACATTAAAGTGTTTTTCGACCTTGGATGCATGTAAATCTATCTATTGTATGAGACCTTTAAAACAAAATTAGGCACGTTTCAAAACCATAATAGGTGCGTTTAACATCAAGAGAGAGAAAAAAGAGAGGCTGGTGAGTTAATGACCGTTATTAATAATTTATTCTACAACATTAAATAAAACTATAAACGGTTAAAAAGCACAAAAGTTTTGTTCATTAATACATATCTGTGTTGTATGAGATGAACAAAACACTTCAGGATGTGCTGTTCTTGGAAAATAATTAACTTCAGGGTGGTCGCAGTTACTCCGAACGGTTCTTGTATTGGTATAACTTTCATTCTTTGTATGAGAAAAGAAAGACATTAACCTAGCAGCTTGTGATAGCTGGCCTCTTCTACCAGAGGCCTGTTTGGGGTTCCTGTATTAAGCATTGAATTATTTGTGATAGCACACACTCCATCATGTAGTGATTAATGCTCATATGAAAGTAGACACTCAGGGCTTTAGGACTTTGCAGTTTTTTATAAGTATTTCGTTTTTTATCTAACCTACTAGGGTTAAATGTTATAATTTTACTGTGGCAGTTGTATGCAGTGTTTTACTATAAAAATGCTTTAGTTGTGCTGTCCATTTTTTTTTTTATCTCTGTACCAGTGTTATTGTGGAGAGGTGTGAATTGTTTGCCCAGAAGGGAGCTCACACCTCTTCCCCTTTCCCATCTTCTTGCTCACCAGCAGCTAAACACAGAGTCATGATACTCTACACACAGAAACCCAACAATCACCTGACTAAACTTATAACAAACTTGCGGCAATAAAATACTTCATTTCTTTATACTGGTTGAAAATCTCCGATAAGTCAATTTGTATTCCGCCTGGGGAAATGGAACGCCAATGTACTGTGAGAAAAGGTTAATGTGATTGATTTTATTTCTCTAATGATCGTGAATAATATTTAAAAAAAGAAAGAAAGAAATGATCATTTTGCCCCGATGAACAATATGACATGACAGTTGCTAAAAATACATTTGTTATTTTTGCTAATAACTGATATGAATATCTTATATTTATTACCATAAAATAAAAGTGGTGAAAAAAACTGCTAAAAAGTAGGTAATTAACACAAGTTAACATAAAGCGTCAGATATAGGCAGTGTGTGTGTGCGATAGAAAGCCCTTCAGTTTTTGAGTGAGTGAAACCAACCATGGCTGAACGGATGAGTGCTTCCTCTGCTGTTTTGCGGTCACAGATACTGGCATACCACGGCTTCTTATACACACCAGCCTCCTGTGAGTGATGAGGAAAAGTTACTATGTGAAGTCGCTTTCTTAATAAGAATTACAGCAAACTCAATAGAGTAGCTTAGTACAGACTGACCTGCATTTCTGCTTTCCTATTTAATAATTATGTCAGCTATAGTACATCATTTCTAAACCACATGGCTTTAAAAACACCACAACCAAAGCAATGTGAAATTCTCTGGAAACACTAAAATGAGCAAAGTGGTACATGAACCAGCTGAAGGAAGGGCTAATGGGGTAGGCTGTCATTAGGAAGAAGTTCATGCAGACATGTTTTTCACCTCCTCTTGCTGCCTAGTGGCACTGTCCTCCTGAGATAAGCTTCCTCTCCCTGGTGGAGACTCTGCACAAACACATAACGGACAATTTACCAAGAGAACCAATTGAAAAACTTGAACAGATAAAGAGAGAGAGAGAGAGAGAGAGAGAGAGAGAGTGTGTGTGTGTGGTGGCAGGGGTGTTTGGGTGTGACACAATCTATTTTTGAACCACTTACTCTGGCAGAGGTTCTCACGCTGCAGAGACCTGCTGAAGTCATCATAAATGAAAAAGGATTGCAATCAGTTACAACATGTAGTGAATATTTGCTGGATTCAACAAATGTTCTTGGTGTGTGGTCACTCACTTTACAAGATGAAATCCTGTAGTGGGTGGAGAGACCACAGTGGGAGCGGGATCCCGAGCTGTAGAGCATCACATACAGTTGCAATCAAAATTATTGAACCCCCATTGCATATCAGGTTTATTATCAAACTTTACAGACTTTCAGCTGTTTGCAATGACAAATCAAACAAAAGCAATTGAAATAGTTCAACACAGTGAATGCTTCAAGTGGTTTCCCCAAATTCAACTGAAAATGCAACTTATAATGACTTCTCCAGTTTCAGAATTATTTAATCCCTTCATGGCAAGCATCTTTAGTACTTAGTAGAGCACTCTTTTGCTGTTATGACCTGCTGCAAACGAGATGCTTAGCTGATTTGCAATGGGAGTTGAATAATTTTGATTGCAACTGTATAACAATATCAAGATCAAGGTCAATATCAAGATGAACACTATTGTTTCCCTTAGAGCAAAAGGGTACAGTACAAGATGTACAGTCAGAAATCTTACACTACTGTCCAAACACACCACCCTGTTCTTTTGAAGGTCCAGTTTGTAATGTTTAGAAGTGTTTCTGGACCTGTAATAATCTAATAATTTCAAAGATTCCTTAGAAAAAATATGAATCAAATTTCCATACTTTACAGTGACTTTGTACCGGGCTAGTTTTTCTTGGTTCAGGCTTTTGTTAATTTTTTTTCTGAGCCAGAAATTGGCTCCACCCCCAACCATAGCATAGCTGCACAGCAACACCCCCCTCCTCCTTTATCTATCTATTTATTTATTTATTTATTTTTAAAAGTAACTCATGAAATATGCAGTTTCAACAGATGGTTTGGTGTTGATTAGGGGAGTGCAGGAAAGATTGCCAATGTTTTATTTTTTTGTTTAATTGCATTTTTTTTTTTTTTGCAATATAATAGAGCACAAATAAAGCCAATATAAAGACATCTAAAACAGACAAACCACTCCTTTATTATTATTATTATTATTATTATTATTATTATTATTATTATTATTATTATGTCTTTATTATATACTACAAAATGGTATATCATGATGATGATTATAATGCAAGCCTAATCAAACGTCAAACCAAATGTCAGAATCACAATATGTTATTCAGATTGTCATTATAATGTTAACACTCATTAAACTACAAAAACTGTGAACACATGACTATAGGATTATGTACAGAGTAAGAATGAAATGAGACATTTCCATGACCAAAGTTATGTTTACCTTCGTGGTCTCTAGATGGAATGCTTGGTTTCTGAAAATCGAGAAATATAATTACATAACGTAATAACACTACACATTTAACGGTAAACAAAACAAAAGAAAACCAACATGCCTAATTTCATATTTCAGATGCACATACCTGGAAAGGTAGTGGTTTTGGATTCTTCCTAATAAACATGGACACATTTTTAGATACAGTTTTGTGTTACATATCTGTAACATTATTCACTCTAATTGTACAGACATAATATTGTTGTAACTTACATTTCTCTTGGCAGGGGGACAGGGATAGATGGCCGTTTGTTTTCGACAGGCTTCTTCTCCTGCTCTTCTGTCAAACCTGCAAGAGAAAAGCTTGGTGTTAGCTAGATATTAAGGCCATGCTATCTGCAGTGTGTTCGAGGGATGTATACATTTGTTTCAGTGAATTATTATATTTGTTTATTTTAACAAGTGGCTTGAGCGAGTAATGAAAGTTGAACCTTTGTGTCCAAATATGAATTCATTAATATACACAGTGTTCTACTGGTAGTTATACTGTATGCTGTTTAATAAGACAATCTATTCTTAAAATATTAGTAATAATAATAAAAAAGTATTGTTGGGTACTCACTGCCATCATCAATACACATTTCATAGTCATCCTCATCCTCAGGCTCCTGTAAAACCAGATAACATAATGTCACTGTGATCATCGCTGTGTGATGTGCATTCCATATTCGCAGACTCATAGCAAAGATTTGTGTTCTTTTTGTATTTTCTTCTTCTCTTTCTTTATTAAATAATCAATAATCAATACTTACTGGACAGACAACTGGCTTCTTAATATTAATTCTGCAAGTATAAAAAAGTAGAAAGTATTATACTCAGTATTAATGATTTATCTAAAAATTGTATTCAATGCATTTAATTATCAGCAGCCATGCTGTCATGGACCACAGGGACAATTCCACCTTTGGCCACTAGAGGGCACCCCGACTGTCCTTGCAGAACTACCTCATTTCTACCTCATTTCCAACCATACCCAGGTGTTTAATTTCCCTGCTTGTTTAGTGTTCCATTTAAGTTCCTTGTGTTCTCTCTTTGTTTGCTGGAGCATTAATGCAAGTCAGGTTACTTTTGTGTTTGGTTAAATTTTTGCTTTTGTTGATTCACTGTGTTTTGATTAGTACTTTTTTCTTAGGATTTATTTTCTAGTTCCTAAGTTTCAGATATACCAGTTTCTAGTGTGTCTTTCCTCATGTTTGTCTCCCTGTGCCCGTCTCCCTGCGCCGGTCTCCCTGCGCCCGTGTCCCTGCACCCGTGTCCCCGTGCCTGTTTTCAATAAAAATTCTGCATGTACATCCGTCTCCCAGGACTCACTTCATGACACATGTTTTGATGGTTTTACCCTTTCTGTGATTGTGGTTTGGTTGATGTAGACACATTGCCTGAAAAATTATCATCAGTAAAAGTTTCAAACCTAATTCTAGAAGTAATCTCTCATAGTCTTGGATTTGTTATTCAGTTATGAGGACTGATCATCTTTCTGCACCCATATATAAACCAACAGTTTCCATTCCACAATTTCCCTAAAGTCATATTAGACCGAATCTGATTTCATGAAAATCTGATATATGAAAGTTTCATACAAATCTGAAGGTGTGAGGATGAAGTGGTTTAAATTTGTTCACTATCACATGAATGAAGTTGTAAGACTAATTGGAGGTGAGTAACTAACTAATCAGGCAAAATGGCTTCTCTTATGTAGATATTATAGAAAATTTTTATGTCTGGTTTCTGTATACTGGAAGGCAGTTAGATTCTGGCAACACCCACCCTATTTTGTTCCCCAGACATTTGGGTTTGCGATCAAAAGATGACTGAGACATTAGATCAAAATTTCAGCATTAATCTCCTGATATTTACATCTAGATGTGTTTAAACAACTTGGCACCTTTTGTTCGAACACAACCTTTTTTTGTGGTCAAAAATATTGGAACATGTGACTAACAGGTTTTTCTTGTTGCCCGGGTGTACCCTGTTAAATTGATTGTTTAAACAGTTAATAGCTCTGGATGTCTACTCTTGGTTTGAGCCCTGAGTTTCACCTGCGATGACTACATTGGTGTTAAAATGGATAAAAACGAGAGCTACTGTATATACATTTTTGCTAAAGTTTATGAAGGGTGCCAATAATTGTAGAGCTGAATATAATTGATTGGTGGTGTTGCAGATTTTCCACTGTTTTGGAGATGCTTGTTCCTGTTTAATAGGGATGACCTATTTTACTTCTTTTTCAAACTAGTTGTCTTATTTGTCCAGAATGTGTACACTGTGGAGCAGCTAAACAGTTCTTCAGGTACAGGTATTTTTACCATTGTACAAACAAGTGCATTCATCAATTCTCTGGGCTGTATGTACTTTGGTTAGGTTTTTTAGATGTAAGATTTTCTAACTGGGTGTGTTGCTGGGTTTGACATACATTAGAACACAATATTTACTGAAGATCCCTGAGCTTTTCCTGACACATACAGGTCAACAGGATTCTGTTTAATCATTTCTTCCTCCTCCGTTGTTGGTCTGGACTTCCTGTTGAACCTTGTTACTGTTTTGACACAGGCCAAATTTGGGTAAGACAAACAGTTCTAAGGAAGTTTTTATCACATGATGGCACATTGGGCAAGAGCTCTTTACTATATTTGAACACATGGCTGTGCAATAGGATTACCTTTCCCCCACATTTCATTGTAAGTACAGGAGTACATGAGTTACCCAAACTGTTTTTTTTTTTTTTTTTTTTGTTTAAAACAGCAACAGGTCCAGCAAAACGCCAGATCAACTGCCAAAGTGAATGTACAGAATAAACAATCAATAAATTTTTTCCCATATATGTTGTCCCCATATCGGTGGTCAGATTATCTCTGAAGGATCTTCAGTAAAATGTGATGTTCTGGTGCATTTCAAGCCCAGAAATAATTCTAACAGTGCTTTTAGACATAAAAGACCAAAGGCCAAACCACACATGAAGCAACTAAACATATATGCAGTCCATAACAGGGAGGAATCTACAGAATTACTCTTGTTAAACACTTCATAAGTAAATGTCCCCAACATAGCACAGTTATATAGTAAACATCCATCCATCCATACATCTGTACCGCTTATCCCACACAGGATCACGGGGCACCTGGATGGGGACACTCTGGATAGGGTGCCAACCCATCACAGGGCACAACTGCGCACACACTCACACACTGAAAATTATTTAGAGATGCCGGTCAACCTACAATGCATGTCTTTGGACTGGGGGAGGAAACTGTAGTACCCGGAGAAAACCCCTAAAGCACAGCGAGAACATGCAAGCTCCACGCACACAGAGCGTGGAATCAAAACCCCAACACCGGAGTTGCGAGGCAAATGTACTAACCACTAAGCTATGGTGTTTGCCTGGCTTATATAGTAGACATGAAATGAAATGTTTACTATATAAAAATGTCTCTGTCGCTTTCTCGTGGCTGTTTGCAGTACAATGTCTATCCCACGTCCTTCTTAGTGAATAGAACAAATGGCAAAATTGTATTTCAGTTTACAAGTGTAAACAGTTTTTTTTTCTTGTCAGTTTCTTAGGTTCATTTTTGATAATATTCCCTCATTGGCCATTTTCTCAGATAAAAAAAAAAAAACTACCATATAGGTCACTTTATGTATAATTTGTCAGCTATCCATAAAAACACATCTGATCAGATATTATTTGCGTATTCTCTTAGTATTTCTTTTCTTGTAGTATTGCCGGAGCAGCAGTGACATGTGCCAGTGTATGTTGTGCTGCTAGGAGTGTATTAGATGCAGCAGTGGTGCTGGAGTTTTAAAACTGACTGGCCATTAGATAGACCTGAATCATTGGTGCACATTGTAGGGGTACACTTATAGAGACTTTAGCGCATCTTTTTCATGCACATTTTGCGTTAATCATCATCTACCTTTTTATTAGTCAGTTTCTGGTCATCTGGTGACTGCGGAATAGACATTTTTGGTGGAACTGTTGCTTCAGGAATACTACCTGATACATTATAACCAGTGCCAAGCACGCACTATTGCATTTAACGATTGTGGACTATAGTGAATGAGAATAGTCCACCTTGCAAAGTATCTATAGAGAGGATTAGGTTGAAGAGAATTTTATAGTCATTTTACTGCAAAATTTGTGGGTAATACAGATGATGAATTTACATCAAGACTTGCTAAAATGGCCAGTGAGTAAAAATACAAGGTAGGTATACCAAATAAAGTGTCCACTTCTCTCTCTATATGTCCCAATATTCTTCTTCACAATCAAAGCATTTTATAGAATATATATTAGGATATAGTATATACTAGGATGTTAGATATTAGGATGTAGTGAGTTGATAGACAGATAGCATGAGTTGTATACTTTGAAAAAAAAAGAAAAAAAAGAAGGACATTACAGCATTCATGTAATATAGTGTGAATCCTCAGTCACTGGCCACACACACATTTACATAGATTTCAGCAGATGTTTTCTCTGTAGCTTGCCTGAATGGCGTTTTTATGGCTCATTTCATTTTGGAAGATTCCTGTACAAAGCAGGAATTGAATCATCATGCATGCTTCTGGCACAAAGAGGGGACACTTCCACAACATGTAAGGGCAGACTTTACGTGGTCACATTGACCTAACTCCTGTTTCTACAACATACCTGACTTCAGTGTTTTACATGGCTTCCTCTGGGCTCTCCAGTTTCCACCCAAAATCTGGTAGGTTGTTTAGCTATGCTAAATTGCCCCTAGATGTGAATGTGTGTGTGCATGGTGCCCTGTGATGGACTGCTTTCCCATTCCAGGTGTATTCCCACATCACAATCTTTTCCAAGATATGTAGGCTATGGATCCTCTGTGACCCTGACCTGGGTAAAGCAGTTACCTAAGATGAATAAATGAATGAATCCGGTTTTGACAGTACCTACTGCTCAAACTCCAGTATCAATTTTCCTACTCTACTGTGCATACAGAAACATGATAGCTGGGTAAAATTTGGCCAACTGAGTCAACGGTTTCATGTTTGTCCCCACACTGGAGGGTGGGCCCGTTCTTAGGTCAAGACTTTGTCTACCTACACCCGCAGGACAAAAAACCAACTGTTGAGGACAACAATGGTTTTAAAACTGCTTTGAAAGAAGAATGCAGGAATTCATACCAGGCAGGTTAGTCACTCTTAATTAATACCTTTGTCACTCTTATTTAAGACATGTTTACCAGGGTGTTTTCACCGCCCTCAGTAACAGTGTAATCTCATTACACACAGTTCACCACATCTGAATACTGTCACCATATTTACTAGTAATCACTTTTTCAGGACCACAACAAGATCTAGGTATTATACAACTTTAGTAACTTCTAAATACAGTTAAAAACTAATTCTAACAACATTATATAACTCACATTGTGTGGACACACAAGTCAGATACGTTTCCTGTTATTAACAGTGTAATACCTGGGACTTGGCTTAGGGGGCAGCTGTAGTGCAGGGGGTTGTAGCTTTTGGCTGCACCTGTGGACCAGAAAGAGGAACCGTTACAAATATTTTGGAAAAATAATACACGAAAATATTGATGAAGTTACTTATTTCCTGCATATTTTGTTATAAAAAAGTGCTAGATTGAACAGGTGCTACAAGTTCCTCAGAAATGTGCCGTCAGAAGCACACCAAAAATAACTTGCGGAAACGAAAGTTAGAACTCTCAAAATGGCTCAGCTCTCAATGGAAAAAGGTTATCCAGTTTCATCGCTCTTCCAACACAATAGTATGTAGCTCAGAGGCAATCATAGACTCACCTGCTGATGGATGGAGAATTGTCCTTTAAACAGAGAAAAATCAAAGTTATATATAATTTAGTAAGTTAATAAATGGGAATGTACAAATGAATAAAGTTGATCTCTGCTTAAATGGAGCAGATAAGACACAATGTTTAAAACGTACCTGGTCAGGAACTTCATAGACATCTGAAAACAACAGGGGGAAAACATGAGCATGGTGCAGTACTCATAATATAGCCTTCCTTTCTGTAACTTATTCCTGTCATAAATATTACATATTCTTCTGATTGCAATTATTTGAGCTGAGTGTGGGTAACGATTCTATTAGTTTCACAAGCAGATCAAAAGCCATTGAGCAAGAATACTGATTCAGAACACTACAATGGGGCAATGATTTGATTATATTGACCAACTACATACTGTAATATACAGTACATGGTGTATTGTATATTATAGCATGTAAATGGTCAGTATAATCAAATCAATGCCCCATTGTAGTATTATGAATCAGTATGCTTGCTCAATGGCTTTGGTTTATGAACTGTTAGTAACTGCGTTTGTCATGTAACAGCCATATTTAGAAGAATATCACTAAAACTTAAAGCTTGTAAATGACAAGCTAAGTTTTTTTTTTGTCATAGTACATATATTGATATAATATGTAATTTATTGTTTATTATTCAGTAACCTAGTGCCATCCACTAATATTGGCACCATTGGTAAATATGAGCAAAGAAGGCTGTGAAAAATTGTCTTTATTGTTTAACCTTTTGATCTTTTGTTAAAAATATTCACAAAAATACTCTGCTCTCATGGACATCAAACAATTGCAAATGAAACACAGGTTTACATTTTTTTAAATGTAAAAAATATCTTTGGAAAATATAGGTGTGCAACAATTATTGGCACCCTTTTAGTCAATACTTTGTGCTACCTCAGCTACATCCCAGTCAGGGGATTGAGATGGCCATGGCAGGACCTTGATTTTGTGGTCAGTAAACCATTTTTGTGTTGATTGTGATGTATGTTTTGGATCATTGTCCTGCTGGAAGATCTAACCATGGCTTATTTTAAGCTTTCTGGCAGAGGCAGTCAGGTCTTCATTTAATATCTGTTTATATTAGATAGAGTGAACGATGCCATGTATCCTAACAAAATGTCCAGGTGCTCTGGCAGAAAAACAGCCCCAAAACATTAAAGAGCCACCACCATATTTAACCGTGGGCATGAGGTGCTTTTCCATATGGCTTCCTCTCTGTGTGCACCAAAACCACCTCTGGTATTTATTGCCAAAAAGCTCTATTTTGGTTTCATCTGACCATAGAACCCAATCCCATTTGAAGTTCCAGTAGTGTCTGGCAAACTGAAGACACTTGAGTTTGTTTTTGGATGAGAGTAGATGTTTTTTTCTTGAAGTCCTTCCAAACAACTTTCTGACCCCAAGACAGAACTAAATTCTGCAACTAAATTCTGCAAGTCCAGCTGTGATCCTTGGAGATTTTTGCCCTGATGGTGGAAATAGGCATTTTCAATGCTTGTGCTATTTTCTTATAGCCACTTCGTGTTTTGTAAAGCTCAACAAACTTTTGCTGCACAGCACAGCTATATTCCTTGGTCTTACCCATTGTTTTGAATGACATTGGCCTATGTGTTAACTCATATTTATACCCAGGAGGTCATGAACAATTTCCTGTTCCTAGTCACCCAGGTGTACAAAAAAAAAGAGAAGTAAAATATAAATGGGAATATACTTCAAATATATTTTTCACATGAATTCATAGGGGTGCCAATAATTGTTGCACACCTATATTTAACAAAGATATTTGTTTTGATAAACCTGTGTTTTGTTCACAATTGTTTGATATCCATGAGATCAGAGTATTTTTTGATTTTATTTTTAAACAAACGATCAAACGTTTCAACAATAAAGACAATTTTTCACAGCCTTCTTTGCTCATATTTACCAAGGGTGCCAATATTAGTGGAGGGCACTGTACATGTATGTGCATTCTACTCCTACTATACTAATTATATTGATATTAAAGTGGCATAAAATTAACAGAAAATTAAATGAATAATTGCAATTGTTTGCAATTGTTTGAAAGTTTAACTGTTAGACAAACATTTTAACATGCCTAACACAACCTAATGGATTTTAAACGATGCTTTTAAAACACAATTTTTGTTGTTTAGTTTGGAACTTTCACTTTTAAGGGTAGTAATGACCATATTTGATGGAGTTGTATATAGTGCCTCCATTTCACTATGCCAAATGTAATTAGAAAAATTTAAATATTCCTTGTTGTACTTGAAAATCCTATGCAGTCTATGAATGTCTTAGGCCTGCAGTTTATAGCCATTAAACACACCCACTATTTACTCCATAAAAACTCAGCAGTTGCTTTAGCTATGTGCTGTTGGCCGTTGTTTTTCTCCAGTTTGTTTTGGTTCTACTATATTTTGAGGCATTATGCTTGGATAACAACAGTTAAGATACTCATGAGCGCTTCCAAATCCGCTTTTCTGCTGATACATCACCAGTAAACAGAGGTAAATCAGTTCCACTGGCACCCATACATGTCAGCATGTTTTACAGCTGAGCGGCTCTGCTGGACATGTTTTTAACCCGCTCTCCTCCCCAGTCTAGCACAAGCTGATTTTCAACTCAGTGTTTATGAAGACTTTGTACCATGGTTTATCAATCATCTGGTCTTCCTGTTCATAATGCTTAACAGTGTTTTTGGTAAATGCACTGAGATCATACTGGTTTGTCATTCTCTTTTTACTGACAATTGTAGTTACAACTTGGAGTGTGTTACTGACCCTCACAGCAGTTTGTAACCTGATCGAACCTGCTACTGCAATCTAATGCTGTCTAACAGGTTAGATGCCAGTGCTAAGCACAATAGTGCCATATTTGTTCTTAACATTCAGTTAAGAAACCAAACAGTTTATTTCAACAGAGTTGATGTACAATGTTTTGGTTGGTTCTTTCCAATTTTTAGCTACATTATCACCTATTTTACAGAAACTGACACTTCTTGAGAGAAGAATAACATCAGATGCTACATACATTTTTTGTTAGATTTCTTGTGTGTGATTAAATGATGCACAGACACAGAGCTGGTCAAAAACTACTGAAAAACGAATTATATTTAGATTCTTTGGATTCTTACAAATGAATAACAGCATACCTGGACTGTATGAGCGTGCTGATTGCATTCCTTGGTGATCTATAGGAGGAAAGAAAAATTCCCAATAATGATTATTGAAGTTGAGAGGTTTGAGAAACTCACCATAATATAATTCTAGGATGAATGCTGAACCATTATAAGTAAACTATGAAATCAGTGAATCCACTGCAGTGAATTGCACCAACCAGAGGGCAAGTCCAGTACAATCTAATTCCGTGTA
This sequence comes from Ictalurus furcatus, assembly GCF_023375685.1. Lineage (NCBI taxonomy): Eukaryota > Metazoa > Chordata > Actinopteri > Siluriformes > Ictaluridae > Ictalurus > Ictalurus furcatus. The sequence continues at coordinate 25,394,547 of NC_071257.1, read as the reverse complement.
GTTGGGAAATCAATAATTTGTGGTTTAGAGGAATTTGTAGATTAGATGGTTTAGAGGGAATTCTCTAATAATATTCGTGTCTGGAACTTAAATGAGGGTGCTATGTATTTTTAAAGATTACTGTACAAAAAGTGTACTGTGTTTGCTTCTACTGGTTTAGATGTAACATTTTAGTTTTCTAATCTTATTTGAACAACCTTTATCAGAAGGGTCAATATAGTTATCGTCTGTATCGTCTTCAGGATGAATATAGTCATCCTGCAAAGAAACAAATAATGAATTAGGCATAGTTTCAGGGACAAGTTAATATTCAGTAATTGTATTAAAGATTTAAGATACATACAAAAAAATCTGCTATGGCTCAAATAAAGGCCATGGCCATTTCAAGATCAAGTGTAGTTTGACATCAGTGAACAGTGAAGTGAAGTGAACAGCAATAACGTTACTTACGTCATACTTTGCTGGTTGCTTAGGCTTATCTGGAATTGGAGGTTTGATCGGTAGGAAGGGCTTCATCGGTTTAGTTTGTGTTTTTCGACCAGGACGTGTGTCTGTTAAAGAACAGAATAAACAGGAGGTTCTAGTTTTGATTAGAGTTCACTGACTATGTGCAGATGTTGGGGAAGTTTGTGAAACCACAGCATTTGTATAGGATTCTGATGTCAAACTGCTGACTGAATATCTGTGGACATGTTGGAATACAGCAACACAGGCTTCCACAAGAGGAACAAGTATCTGTTTGTGTGATCTGTTGTCATGGCACATGTACCGTATTTAGCATGTGATTTGTAAATCAAAAATGAAGCTGAACACATTAACCAGATTAATATTCAATACACTTTTGTCCATGTATATTGTTCCATTAACTGCATACTTCTGTCAGGATGCCTGGTTTGATCCTGAGATTGGGTTACACTTTGTGTGAAATTTCAGGATGTTGGTTAATTCCATGTTCTCCAATTTCCACCCAAAGTACATTAAATACAATTTATAAAGTCTGTATATAATGAAAAAAAAAAACATCTGCCATGCATACTTATTAAATTAATAACATAACAAAAATGTAATTACTTGTTGTGTCTTGATGAGAGACTAACTTTAATATGAAATGGAATGATGTAATCTTGTGTAATGTTTTCATAACTTGAATACATCTGCATGATCTCTTAACAGATATTTTGTTAAAGACACATGCTAACAGGATCGTGATGTTTGGGATCATGATATCATGATAACATGATAACAAAACTTACCCAGGTATTCTCCTCCAGTGTAGTTGACCGATCGGGGAGGAGTGAAGACTTTCTCACTAGGGGGAGGCTCATAGCTGTAATCACCCTGTGGTTCCTCATACAGGTCATTGTCCTGCAATAAGGAATTAGTTTCAACTGTATATCAGAGATGTAGGGAAAAAAAGGGATGGGATGGGATACTCACAAATTCTGAATCGGACGACTCTTCAGAGTCCTGGTTTTCACCTGAATGAAGAGATAAGAGTACCATCATAAAAATGTAAAGTGCTCATCATCCATTTCCTTCAGTGGACTTTGGATTAGCAATTAATTCGATTCAATTGTATTTGTATAGCACTTTTAACAATAGACATTGTCAAAAATCAGCTTTACAGAAGTATATCAATTCAGGATATACATTTTACATTGATAAATTTATCCTTAATGAGCAAGCCAGAGGCGACTGTGGCAAGGAAAAACTCCCGGAGATGATGAGTAAGAAACTTTGAGAGGAACCAGATTCAAAAGGGCACCCTATCTGAGTGTCTCCGGATAGCGCATTTATTAGTAAATCCCTTCTATAACTGTGTACTACATGGTCAAAAAGTGCAATTGTATAACTCGGAAATTCATTATAGTTTTAACATGAAGTTTTGTTGAAATTATCATCTGTTCACTGATGTAGACGTGAGTGCAGTCCTAAAGTTATCATAGTAACTGCAGTCCTGTTACGCCACAGCCAGCAGATGGCACTGCTGGTCACGGCCAGCAGATGGCACATAAACTGGTTCCCGTTTATGGCTGATTACGATAGTGAACGCGTTAGCATGCTAAGCGGTCTGGTTTCATGCCCTGCTCTAGTTTCAAGCCACGATACCAGTTTCTCGTTTTCCTGGTGAAGACCGCGTTTCCTGTGTTTGTTTGTCTACTGTTAATAAAGACTTCGACCTGCACCCGCCTCCAGTCCCGATTCGTAACAAGTCCTAATCCATCAACAAAACAAAACTGTTCATATCAATTGCAGTCCAAAGCTATCTTCATGGTTTTGAAGTGGTACCATCCACAGTAATCTTATTAATCTTTAGGCTATCCATGTGGGGCCATCTTCAGCAGCAGCGGGTGATTTCCAAGTGATTAGCACTCAAACCCGAAGTAGGGCATCAGGATGGATCGGGCAGGTCCGGAGAGCAGAAGGGGTCAGGTTCACTGGTATTCATAGTGATTAGTATATTAAGCTTGGCCTTTTCAGTGTTCTGGGAGCATACCTAATCAAAATCCAACTTTAATAAAACGGGAAAAGGAACTTACCAGGGTAGTCTCGTGCAGGTACTTTTGGAGGTCCTTTGTTTTTTAGTCTGCAACAGAAAACATTTAAGCAGAGTGCATTAAAGCTTTGTGTCTGTTCATCCATGAACTTGTAAGCCAGTTTCTTTCTTTCTTTCTTTTTTTTAAATAGAAATTTCAAAAGGTAATTAATTATTAAACACTATTAAATGTAACACATTTACTGAGCAATTATTTATAGCAAATACTTAAAAAGGAATAGGACTCCCTTTATCATCAGATCAGCTTCTTTTCAGACCTTGTATGAATGATGGTAATTCCTGAACTGTATGTTGTGGAATATTGGCCACACATATTTTGCAAGAAACAATAGCTTTGTTTGTTTGGGGGTAGAGAAAGAAGTGGAAATCTACTTTGGTTCCAAATTTCTCATATAGGTTTAATAGTGTTTGGATTAAGGGATTTTATGGCCTTTGTCTTTTTTCTTCCAGATGTCCATGAAACTATTCTTTAATTTGTTGAGCATGTGTTGAGTCTTATTTACATTGAAATATAGGAACATCATTAAGAAACAGTATTTGAACTTGTACAATTGCCTCATATTTTTTGTATTTTTGTATTTATGTGACTGTTTGCAGCGTGATTATTGGATCTAAACCACTATGGATGTTTCAGAACCTGTCTGTAAAAGAAACTTGTTTAAATTATGTTGCTCCTGAGTGGTGACTGGGTTATAAACTATGGAGTTGATATTGCCTGAATGTTATACATGACCAGTCTGCCATTGTGCTCTTGTGTAGACCGTGTTGTTTTTCTTGGTAAAGCTGTATTTAATTCCAATCCAGACATTGTTAGACAGCCAAAGCCAAATTGCTGTTGTATGGACCAATAAAGCCTCATTTAGCCTAATAACTTCCATGAGATGGCTGCTTGTGCAGTTATATTTAACAGCTGACTATGAGCATTGCATGTACTGTAGAAGCCTTCCTTAAGCCTTCCCCAGATTTAAACACATTTGGTTGTAGGGAAAAGGGTAAAAGATGACTAATCAGACATAGTTATTTTTTTTTCCATTCATCCTGGTTTTGTGTGCTTTACACATGGTTCTTCTGTGTTTATGCCTTGGATACAAGCTCAAAACTCCAAATCACAGCTCTATCATAAAGCCCATCTTTATAAAGCTGAACTGGTAAAGTGTGTTTTGTGGGTCGCAGAAGTTCTAACTTAATGCTGGGAAACAGCGGTAGAAAGGCCAGTACTTCCAGCATGGTCTGATAATTATGGCTCTGACAGTTCCTTAAACTGAACTACATAAGCTGAGGTGATAATTGGTCTCAATTAGAGAATAGAGAATTTTTTTTTGCTGCTTGCTTGTACCTGCCTGCGCTATTGTTTAATGAATTTAGTTGGTTCTATTTCCCTAAGCATAAAGAAACTCGTAGCCTAATTTAAACCACTGCAACCCTGAACAGGCATTTGCAGGACGCTGTAAACGTGTCGCGCAGCACCGCATGGTCATGTTAATGGATATAGTCTTTGTTTGTTCTGCAAGCTTCATATCTGACCACTTGCTTGTGCCCATATAAAAAAGTAACAACCTCCCAGTTGTGCAAATTTTTTGTTGTGTCCTACAGGGACAGCCCGATGCACACCTCCAGTCTCAACCAGAGGCCCTGTGAAACCTTCTGGCCAGCTTTCTTAAAAAAAAAAAAAGAATAGTGAGCCTCGTATTTGTATGTGTTTAGAACACATTATCTGTTAATTCAGAGTAATTATTTTTGTGTTCAGTTACATCTGTTATATTTAAACACATTTAGTTTCAGGATCGAGTTTTCCTTTAATATGTGGTTTTCGTTCTTAAAATATGTATAAAAATACATTGACATTAGTGGAATTCGAGTCAGGCAGGATCTCCTTGCATTGATGAGCATAATAAGTGTCTAGTTTCCTTTCACCAAGACACAACCTGCATGCCACATGTAAACATCCAAACATAATGGTATGTTCTGGAAGGTGCCTATAAGTTAGATCAAGTTGTGACATTAATGGATTTGATTAAAGCATGTTTGGTTTGTTGCACAGAAAATTCAATTAAAAAAACAAGTTTCCCTTAACTGACTGCCATTTTTCATTCTAATACACAACAAAGCAACAGAAAGAGAAGTGTACTATATTAGTAGCAAACACATGGCAATCATAGTGAAAATTTCCATTGCATCAATATGACTGATGTAATTCCCTTACAACAGCAGATACAACATTTTTATTTTTAAAAAATCTTTCGAATAGTTAATGACACGTGTTGTTGGATGAGTTATAAGTGACTGTTGTATTCCTTTAAACAAAGATGTCATCCTTTCTCATGGATAAATGAAGAAGTTGTGCAGACAAACCTGCCCATAGTCCATAGTTCAGCACTTCTCCTAGCAGACCAACAAACCCAACAAGGACATGTGACTGGTGAACAATTAAAGCATGTGGCAGCCTGGGAAACCCCTTCACATGATGAAATTTGGACATGTTCTACTACATATACAGGTTTTTCTAAATTGAACTGTTTCTCTTTTGCAGTACTTTATACACAAATGTATAAACTACTTTATGCAAAGAAATGCTGTAAAGCAAAGATGCCTAATGTTTCTACATTGAAAGAAAATACTATAAAGGATGGAAAACAGTAATATACTAAACAAAGTCAATATCTGGTGAGACAATCCTTAGCCTCAGGTACAATTTGTGCCGTTTTGTAAGGAAATTAGTAGGTAAGTTTTACTGAGCATCTTGGACATTCGGTCATATGCAAAACCCAGCAGTCTTTGTTATGTTTTTTTAAGTTTCATTATATGTTGCTTTCTTTACTGACATCCAAACATATTTCTGTAACATTATAATTTTTGTTAGAAAAATGTTTTAATGTTTGGAATATGAAATGTTTTTGTGCTGACTCAATAATGCAGAAGTCATAAAAGAAACATCTAAGACAAATTTTGTAGTAAAACAAAATACAGTTCCCTTTGCAAAGTACTGCAAGTCAACCACAAGTAATGTTCTAGCATTTCAACACTCGGTTACCTCCAAAAGTAAAAAAGGAAGAAAAAAAACCCCAACAACATCCATCAGTCTCTGTCTCATCAGCATTTAAACACGAGCCTCATCATCATCTCTTCAGTTGACTGATCACTGTCTGTGCTTGCATCAGTGGGGAAATATTCACTGATTAATTCAGTCAGCTCTATTCTGTTGGCTAAATCTCATTTTTATAAACATTTTCAAACTTTGTACAGAGTATCTAAGCACTCTTCTCTGTTTTGATGATGATGTGATGGCACAGGAGCATCGCCGACATTTTAACGGTCAGTATCCGATTACAAACTGAACGAATTATGCTTATGCCAGTTTCACTATTGCATTTACAACGACTTTATCACATAGAGAGATTCACGGAAATCACATGGCTATCTTTAGGCAGACTGCATTTAGCACTGCATTTGACCAAATACAAACATTTCTACAATGTTTTCGTAAAATATAGTTCTATTTTCTGAAAGTAGAGGTATCAAAGCGTATTATAGGCAGAAAAATCCCAGTCCACCAGGTACATAATAATAATTTAAGCAAATCTATAAGCCTGACAGTGTATAGCATATAACTAATGGCAACTACAGACATGCTTAATACTAGTCAAACTAGTCAGTAGTTCAGCTGAATGTGCAACACTGCTTTTTGTCATACCTGTCTATTGTATTTCTGCCAGTTTTGAGAATATTGGCTGTTTGTTCAGTTTGGAACCTGAAACAAATGACCAGAAACAACACATCATATCATTACTTTAGCTTTTCTTAAACGTCCTAGGTTAGTTTGAGCAAAAATATTCCCCTACTTCTAATAGACCACAGCTGAATGCCCTGTTATGGTTCTGTTCATGCAACCATTGTTCCTGTTTAGGACCAAGCTGATAGAGGAACTGATACAGCTCTCACTACAGATGTTTCCCTATTTTTTCTTTTCTTTTTATAGCACTTTGTAAAAGCTACCAAATTTGTTTTTCAATTACTTTCATTAACCAACAAGTGGTTCCACACAGTTGCCTCACCTCATATGCAGTATGGTACACAGCTTCATATTAAACGTGGATATTTTAAATGGGTGTACATTACATTATAAAATATAAAAGAAATGTGTTATGTTTATTGTCGAGCAATTGCAAACTTACCGTTTTAATCGGTTGAAAATGCTGTCGTCGTTCTTTTTGATGTCCTGAACTATTTTTTGGATTTGCCTGGAATACAAATGAACAGTGAGATTAAACTGAGTCATCATTTGCATATCTAACACACATCCACAGCATACATGTCTGCACTATAGTGTGGGGGGAAAAAATCATGCAGTAATATAAAGCAGATATTCTACTTCATATTACTTGAGATAGTAGAGTATTTCTCTCTGGGCATAACCTGGTTAAATCCATGTTAATTCTGTTTTAGTTAGATGTCATTTCACAGTGCGGTCAGGGTTATGTGTGTTGGGTTAAAGTTAGCAACATAATTCAGTTTCAGTTTCAGTGTGATAGACACAAAAGATATAAACCATAATTAGAACAATGTAGAAATAAAAACCCGGTTTATGCACCTCATTTACTTCTACAGTACACTTTCCAGACTCTGACTTCCGAGCTTTAGATTAGACTCATTTTATGCAAGGCACACACTTTTCACATTACGTGTGTGTTAAAAGCACAGCACATTGACTCATGGCTGTGTGAAAATGTTGTCATTTGTGCGCATCGGTTTCTTACCCTGAATGTTTATGAGTCTGTTGGTGAAGGAGTGGTGGTGGAGATGGGAGTGTGAGCGAATTGAGACGTATAATTAATGAGATTATAGTTTTGCTTAGTCTGCTATCTCCCATCCCTTATACTCACACGCTCACAAACTGGAGCAGAAAGTAATTGAAAAAGAGTTCTCAAAACAGACTTCAACTGCATAAAAAAAGGTACTTAAACCACTGGAGCTTACAACACACACTCGGTGAGAGAGAATTTGTTTCTTGCAATCTTTCACCAAGAAAGAAAACACACAAACAAACCTCAACACTTCAACTCAACTTCAAAATGAGTTACAGGTAGAGTTACCGCTGCTGTATATGGATTCTCTTAAATCCTTTCATCAGTACTAGCTTTACTTACACACCAATAAGTAGCTCTTACAGTATGTCTGAATCAACAAACTTACCGCTGAATCATTTAGAATATTTAAAGATGACTAAATTAATCTACATTTCATTCAACTTATGCTGTTCCATGTTCCAAATGTATAATACCAGGAAATAAAGTAAACTCAAACGCAAGTTACAGCTTAACTGCACATAGAGTATGATAACCTTCCAGATTTAGTTTTAACTTTTAGCTAACCTAAAATTTAGGATGTATTTTCTTTTATTAAAGTAACAATGAACACTGCATGAGAATAAGACAAAAAAAACAAAACAAAACAAAGAACAAAAAACAACAACAACAACAACAACAAAAACATCTTTCTTACCGGAGTTTCTCACTGGCCGGAACAGTGATCTTGCTCAGTTTCTCCATGCTGTGTGAGAGAATGAGGATGTGTGTGCTCTCTAAACTAACGCTAAGAGGGACTTGGCAAAAAGCCAAGGGCTAGACATCTGACTAATGTAGTGGATTTTCTTTCTTTCTTTTAGTCTTTAAAAAAAATATTTTATTTCCTGGCTTTATTTCTTTCTTTCTTACATTTTCACACTCTTACTTACTCATATTCAAAATATAAACAGACTACAGGTTGCTTTTTTATAATAAAATAGAATGATGACCATTATTATATGACATATAGACATATTAGACTCATATAAATCCGTCTGCGGGCAGTGGGATTTTCAAACCCATTTCGGTCCAACAACAAGCATGCATAACTGCCTCTTAGCACAGACACAGGGATAAGACACTATTTTCCTGACTTAAAATGGAGCCTGTCCCATTTCTGTCCTTCATGATTTCATGGATGGGATAAATTCACGCTTTTAAAATCTGTATCCTGTAATTACATGTTTCTGTAAAGCTGCTTTGAGATAATGTCCATTCTAAAAAGTGCTATACATATAAATAAAATAGACTTTTTTTTTTTAAAGTCACCTCTCTTCACCTGTATACTATCGTTTTTTTTTATTTTTTATCCATAACAAGTAAGAAAAAAACAACTCAGCTGTGGCTACTAAAGGACAATAGTGTCTGTCCATACAACACCTCCATATTCACCTTTATTAGAAATTTCATTTCCTGTTAGCAAAGAACACTGATTTTTTTAACAATGGCTCTGTACACACATTGTTTGCAAGACCTCCCTTAAATAACGATGGCCACCACGTTGTGTACGCATGTACCGTGGCTTCTTCACGCAAGAAAGAAAAGACGTTAAAGATATTAAGTTACAATGACATTTTTGAAGATAAGTTATCTGTTCTGTTCAAATGCTAGCTAGTATAAGTAGGAAATCCGAGTGGAGTTACTGTTACCACCTCAAAGTTCAAAATTTTCCTATAACACCACTCCCCAATGTATTTATTTCATAACATTTTTTCAATGATTGTAATCGGTAATTTAGTGAACAGTGATATGTCATACTTTTTTTTTTTCCTTTTATCAGTTGTATTGGAACTTCTGTGAAACAAGGTTCCTGAGGTTACAACAGTAAACGGTTGTTATCCTTAATTTATCTTGAAGTAAAAAATGTAGACATCTTGTTAGTGAGAAACCACATCACACCCTGTTTAGACTTTCATATACAATCGATCAGAAAAATCATCAGAAAATCGATCAGAAAATCTAAAGGAACAGCTTTGCTTCTGAGTGTAGCTGAAAGCTTCATCATATCAACAATTATGTTTTTTTTCTTGACTAAAAAAAGTCAGTCTGTTTACTGTTAGATTATGTGGAATGGACACAATACAAGTCCCTGTGAAATAGTTATTACTATAGAAACATTAATGTAGTATAGCTGCAAGCAGCGATTGGTGGGCCCAAGCAACAAGGGTGCAGCAGTGTTTCATGAGCCAGTATTGGATGTTATTATGTCACATCAGTGGACACACAGTGGGGTCCAAAATTCTGAGACCACATAAAACATTTTCTGAAATGTTTTCAATTAAAATTGGAAATAAACAGAAGGTTTTAGAATTTTGAAATATTTAAAACAAAGAAAGTAAATATTCAATATTTTGAATATTTAATATTCAATATTCTGCACTATTTCTAGGTCCTTATTTAAATTTAATTTGTGATATTGACCATGTTAACTGTTAAGGCCAGATTTTCCTCATATCTACTCACGTCTATTGAAGCGAGAAGACACTCCAATGGATTTGATAAAAAATGGATCATAAGGTTTTGCACAACTTATGGAGTCCATATCAGCTCGAGTGCACACTGTCATTAAAGCAAAAAAGGGGACATACCAAATATAAAGAAACTCTGAATTTCATGTAGATATTTCTAAGAGTTTCACTCAAGTTGTTGTCAATAATATAATTTAACAAAAAATTGTTGTATTCAATTAGAAAAGAATGCAAGATTGAAACATTTTCATCACACTCTACATGTGAAATTTGAGCTCAATCACATGACCTACAGTGGAATGTATACCACACTTTCTGTTTGAGCATCATCACAATTAATTTGAGTTAATCAAATAAATGTATTGCCTCACCATGGCAACACCATTCAGTAGATCAACATTACCTGTGCACTTTTGCATCATGTACATCCTGACATCATGTTGACCAAGTTTGGTATGAACCTGAGTAACCCACTAGGGGGCTTATTAGCATGATTGGTTTATAAGTCATGCTTCCTGTTGCCAGCTGGTGGCGCTATGATAATGAAGCACTATTGGCATGTTCATGCGATTAAACCCAGCATTGAATATGTCAACTTTGGGTCACATTGTACAACCTACAGGGGAATTATGCAATACTTTTTATTTGCGTGGCATGACATTTATTGCATCACAGGCCAAAGTTAACATCCCTATTTAATGTAATGGATATTTTGATATCATTCTGATCATATGTACTATGACTCTGATGAACCCTATTAGAGACCTATTAAAAAGACTTGTTTATAAACCTCACTTTCTGTTGCCAGTTAAGAATGCTTTGACAATAAATTACCATAGACATGTCTATATGACTGTGCCTGATCATTTAAAATTCATGTGAAGTTTAAACCAGTTTGCATGATGTTTGCATAAGTACTTTGGATTTATGCCACACTTCCTGATTGCATCTGGAATTGTTTGAAGTCAAATTTGACTTGATATTGATGATTCCTCTAATAGTATTAAAATGTTTAGTTCCTGTTGCCAGCTAGAGGTACTATGACAATGAATCACTGTTGTCATATGTATGTGATTGTACCCCATCATTGATCATATGTGGGAAGATTGAGTCACATTGCTTGATGTACTGCAACTGCTACACTTCCTGTTTTCATTGAATGACATGTTAATTGATCGCCTTTCCCTGACAACACTATTTATAATATCAAAAATTCCTTAGGAAGTTAGCATCATGGACAGCTTGACATCATGCTGACCATCTGATCAATCCCCAAGTCTGACTTTTAAAAGGAGGGGTGGGAGCATTATCGAGCACCAAGACTGGATCCAATCTTTCACCAGGACCAGCTGTCCATCTGATGCATGTGCTAATTTTGTGAGTTTTCATGCATGTGCCAAGCACCTCAAAAATGCAAAAAAAAAAATAAATAAAAAATGGTTGTAATAATAATAATAATAAAATTCAAGAATTCAACTTACAGCTGTTACAATCATTCATAGTAGCTAGATCAATTAACAGCCGTAAGAAAATAATTTTTTTCTTAAAAATATGAAGGTTTTATAACTTTTCTATATAAACACTAACATGTCTCAGAAGGGATAACGCTATATTTTACTTCAAGACATGTTTCTGTTTCACGTCAGTGAGGAAGTCAGAGAGGACATACAGCTTGAGTGTAGCATAACACTAATGTAGCAGCTGTTATGTCTGGCTTTGCTAAATGAAACCGTAGTGTTTCAAACATCTGAAACACTTCTGGCAGAGAGAACAGGTGTTTAATTAATAGCAACAGTCGTTTTATTTTCATAGAAATATTCAAAAAGTTCAACTTACATTACTTATGTAAGGTTTAGCCAAGAATTTCAGAACACAAGAAGTTAAAAGAAATCATGGATTTCATTCAAATGCATGATTGCAGTCACACTTTTAGTTGATAGTTGGTCAATGTGCATATAGCCTTTCTGTAGACACTTACTGGGCGTGTATGCAAACTAGGGAACAATAACGTTCAGGAAAAGAATGCACTCTAATTATAGATTATATCTTTGTGATACAGAGCACAATGGCACAGAACAGTACTCTAATGTACTACATATACACCTCTGAAAAGGTCTTTTAGCTTATAAAGCCTTGGCAGGAAGTAAAAGTGGCAGTATAAATCAAAGAATAAATACGTCACTGCTTCTTTTGCCTATACTCAGTACACACTACAGCATTTTAGTCATGCCTCTATTTTACACTGCGTTTAAATCCACACAAGCTTCAAGACGCACTGTAAAAAAAAAGCGCATTCATCCATCTATCCTTCCTGCTGTATTTTTACATGCGCCTATAAGAATCACAAGCTCCATAGAATCCACCCAAATCCATTTAAAATCAATATTACTCTAACAAAATGATATGTTTTAATTTACATAACTGGGGGCACGCACCTCCGGGGTTGGGGTTCAAATTCCGCCTTGGCCCTGCATGCATGGAGTTTGCATTTTCTCCCCATGCTTCGGGGGTTTCCTCCGGGTACTCCGGTTTCCTCCCCCAGTCAAAAGACATGCATTGTAGGCTGATTGGCATTTCCAAATTGTCTGTAGTGTGTAAATGTGTGTGCGATTGTGCCCTGCGATGGGTTGGCACCCCATCCAGAGTGTCCCTCGCCTTGTGCCCCTGGCATAAGTTCCCTGTGATAGGCTCCAGGATCCTCTGTGTAGTATAAGCGGTACAAAAAATGGATGAATTTACATAACCGGTAGTAGTGTCAGTGCTGTTGGGTATCAATAGCTTCCATGTTTAAATGTGCTCTCTTATGACCTTGCATTGGTGCTTTAGATCTCCACTCTCCAATGAGGATTCTGTACACACAACATTAATAAAAATTGTACATGTTTTTATACCTTTAGTATTGCATCTGCACTGTCCTGACTCTTACTTTGTACTGCTGAAAAGAGTGAAAAATGTTCTCCCCATTGACACCCAAGTAAAAAAAAGAAAGTTGGATTGTAATTGTAAGGTGTAAAACAGTTTTTAGTTGTTTTTGCTGGTGATGTAGATAATCTAAAAGATTCTCTGACACAGGGCTTTAATTCCCCCAGTGATATGTAGTGATGTATTTAAAATAAACCCTGACATTTCAATTTTTCAGTTTTTTTTTTTCATTCAGACATAATTAATATGCAGTGACACATGAGAATTCAGCTCTGCTGCTAAAAAACTATAACTAAAGCAAGAATTTGCCAACAAATCACTATTCACTATTATTTAAGTATATACTGCAGACTAAGTTTGCAGATAATCTTGCATCATAGTGTATATTTGGAAAGTGTGTTGAATGGAAACTCTGTCAGGGTTGGTGTAAGAGTCTGCGTCATTCTGTCTATTTTCATAGACAGACCTTCTCTGAACTTCTTCATGTTTCCCCTTTAATACTTTGCATCTTTTCCTGCTGAATCACTATATTTAACACAATGCATATTTGAAAGCATGAGCTGTTACCATCAAGTAAAACCATAACATAAACCTTAAGTACTGAAGTACTTTGCTTTGCTCAGATTAAGAGAAAACAGTTTGCTCACTGGCCCCTCATCACTGAACACACCATTTTACCTATTCACAATAGGGTTGACAGGAACATATACTTGTAAGGTTGTCAAATATACTTATAATTAAATAAAAGTTTGACGTAATAATCCAGTTTCTATATACAGTGATGGAGGAGACACAGATCTAAAAGTCATTAGGTGCATAGATAACAATACAAATTTAAACATTTAGCCTACATCTGCTAACCTACAAGATGTTTAAAATTCTCATCTACTTTCAGTAAAAGAGTTGTGGTGGATACAAAAACTGTTCTAGAAACACTGGGCATGAGGTGGGAATACACCCTGGATAGGATACCAGTCCATCACAGGGCCACTTGCACACACATTCATACACTCATGCACACCTCGGGGCAATTTAGTGTAGCCAATCCACCTACTGGCATGTTTTTGGGAGGTGGGAAAAAAACAGAGAATGGTGTATACACACACACACACACACACACACACACACACACACACACTCAAAACGTTACCTACTGTCACCATGTCACCCACCATAATCCTTTATTTTCTTCATAACTAATAGACAGTTTAGACATGGCCGCTGTGTTGAACATTCCCGCACACCATCTGTGCAATTGTTCACCCCATGTCTTGCACACAGACAGCCTTTGATTTTGATCAGTACTCATATGCTGACAATATTATGCATTTGCTGTCAAATTTTCTGAAGTATTATTACTTTGTTCTGAACTGGCATGATGATGAAACAGGGAGATTTTTCAAAACAAACTGATTCACAAGAATAATATGTGTGCTTGTCACACATTGTAAATGAAACATTTCTCAAGTTACAATGTGAATTTTGTCATTGCATTTTTTTTTGTTTTGTAATGTGGAGAGAGAGCAAACAACACCCTTATGTTGAAGTGCACAAAATATGAAAAAATAAGCTGATAACCCAGTGACAGCAAGAAAAAGTACCAAAGTACCACAATGCATACTAAAAAGGATGCACACAACAACATTGTTAGCCTGTGGCTCTATATATGAGTGAGATCGGTTACTGAAACTGAGCAGGTGCTTATTTTAAGAGCAGCATGTCTGCAGCGAAAGGTCTCATGGTTTAGGTAGAGGAAGTATGCTTTACTTAAGAAGAGAGGGAACTTCTATAGCATGTTGAAATCTGTCTGATAATAGCCTACATACAAACAACTTTGCATAAAGAATTTCATTACATTAAATATTATTATTATTTACGGTTTAAGATGTATAAGTAATTATAGTTTCTTAGTGAGTTCATTTCGTATAAAGACCAACTTATTTCTACATTTGTGTTGTGCTTTTAACAATAACTATTATTACAAAGCAACTTAAAAAATCCAGATGTAGATCTCTAATGAGCAAGCCAGAGGTGAGAGTTGCAAGGAAAAACTCCCTGAGATGACATGAGGATGTGAGGAACTGCACTCAAAAGTGAACTAATCCTCTTCTAAGTGACACTGGGATAGTGGGATTAGTGCAGAACTTATAAATAAACCTATGTGCAAGCATTACTTTTGGGCGGTAATCATGTTGCCTTTCCAAATACAGTATTTGCATGTGCATATTCCTTGTCATATATCAAGAAGGTAACTCTGGACTTCAATTCCCATTAGCCACTGCACTGTACTACATGTCACATGACCACCTGCACCTGAATCAGGTTTCTGGAGCACACTTATATATAGCCATTGTTTGCACTGCTTATCTGTCTTACGGTTGTTTTAGACCACCATGTTCCATGTTTATTGATCTTGTTAGTTTATGCTTAGTTTTTGCCACAGTATTATGCCAAGTTGTCTTAGTGTCTTTGTTTTGTTGTTTGTTTGTTTAATAAAACGTTGTATATCTGCGATTGCTTCTGAATCTACCTTGAAACGTGACACTCCTATAGATTTTATATTTTGTAAAAAGTCAAAAATCTGGTAGCTCTGTTATGGCCATTAGTGTCTACACTTGTAATTCACAAGTAATTCATTCACACATAAAAATAGTACTCAGGTGTACTCAGTGAAATTTGTGCATAAATTAGCTGAAATGAGTTCTTTAGTAATCTCTGTTCATTAGAGAATACGCTCTTTAGTATTCTCTAGTCATGAACAAAACACACAGCTCTCTAGGCTAGAGGACCTGAATGCTAGTGCAAAAGGCAAAGCTTTCTATATTGGCAGTTAATATGATTAAAAGCAAAGTAGAGAAGCCACAATCATAATTGAGTTCATGTTGGTTTGTTACATAATTTTGAAACGCCGACATGCAACCTAGGCTGCCATATAGACTACAGTTATTCCACTGAACATATATTTTTGACAAGTGGGTAAGGCTTTGTGAAAAATAGGGAGACAGTGGTGGCTTGACGGTTAAGGCTTTGGGTTACAAATCGGAAGGTCAGGGTTTCAAGCCCCAGCACTGCCAAGCTGCCACCGTTGGGCCCTTGAGCAAGGCCCTTAACCCTCTCTGCTCCAGGGGCACTGTATCATGGCTACCCCTGTGCTCTGACCCCAGCTTCCTGACATGCTGGGGTATGTGAAAAAAAACAATTCCACTATGCATATGTATCTGTGATAAATAAAGATTCATTACCAAAAAAAACATTGCTAATTTTTTTCCCAAAAGTGGAATATGACTTGGCTTGGCCCTGGTTTTAACTGCTGAGCTATCACTGTTTGTGCTAATTTTTAAAAATTTTTTTTTATAAAAGATGATGGCTCAGGGTTAAGAATGTGAAAGGATGAGTTTGTGGACCAGAAGATTCTGAACGTATTTTGTTCTATAAGGAAGTCAATTTGTTCAATTGTGAAGGTGAACATGTTAATGTGTAGCAGAAAGGAGGAAACGAAACCATATCTTACGGCCGGTGGATGAGACTGAACTTGCTCAGATCGTTGTCAGAGAGTTTCTGTGGGGGGAGGAAAGACAAAAGATTTTTTAATTAATCACGTCATCCTGCATTAGTCCAGTTCTTCTTACCCATTACTTTCGGTGCATTTAAAGGAAAATCCTACTCTGAAACACATGAATGTTTTTGATTTGAAATACTTCTGATAGGTTTAGTGATTCTGGCGCTAATTTGTTGGTTAGGGCTTTATCTTTGTTATTACTATGAGAAGTTGGTAGATGTCTGCTGCTCTGATCTGACAAGGAGATATTACTAGTGCATTTACAATGAGGTTGAATAAAAGAAACAATTTCAATGATCTCAAACATAGTGTATAACAATCAGGCTTCACTATTAGCTCCTAAATACTAAAGAGCAAGAGATTCTCATTCATCATTTCCAGTGACATTTAATGTCACTCCAATATTAATTTGAACTCCAGTGTAGAAACAGTGGAGACAGTATGCAGTGGACTCAAAATTCAGAATGCAATTCAGCTATGTAATGCAGTCTTGTTGAGTTACGGCAGAGCTCAGCTAGTTAGCAACCTATGAGATGACAAGAGTGATGGTGCTGGGAGTGGTATTAGCATGAAACTTGAAGCTCTGGAACCTGATCTATTTAAACAGTGTGTACAGATGATGTGGAAGTGAGAGAGCTGGACAGACTAAAGGATTAGAGGGCTGCTGCATCATTCTTTTTTAGGTAGAGATGAAGCAAGAGCGAAATCACACTGGCGCCACTATCAGCTAGTAGTTGGATGGCATTGTGATTGATGTAAAGTGAAACCAAACTGTAGATGAGAGAAGTTTAAACCAAAAAGGTCAACTCAGCTGGTGAGAATTGAAACATATAATAAATCTTTTCCACTATTGAAGATCAAATGTTAATTATAAATATTAAAATGTTTTGTTTGGTTCCCTGGTGGACTAGTGGCTAGCATGTGGCACTCTCTTCACCACGGCCCGGGTTTGATTCCTGGTCAGGGAACCAATCCCAGCCACTTGGAGGGTTAGTCAGTACAAGCCAGTGCACATTCAGTACTAGTCCCAAGGCCTGAAAATGGGAAGGGTTGCATCAGAAAGGGTGTCCTGTGTACAACCTGTGCCAGAATCAATATGCAGATGGAACAGGAGCAGCCGAAAGAGGAAAAGTTGTGTTGTTTAGGGTGGATTTTTTTCTTGAATAAATCATGAAGCACATGATTTATTTATTTATTTATTTATTTTTAAATTTTGTGATTAATTATATCACCCTGACATTAACATAGGCTAAAAATGCAGAACCGGGGAATATGTTGGTAATCTGAGTATTTTTGTATTTTCCATTCAACTCAGGTGTATTACTCACTCCCATCACTAGATGGAGATATAGCATAGTTTTAAAACTGTTTCAGATGACGAGTTTTACAAAAGAAGTGGCTTTTTTTGCACTTAGTAAAGAGCAAGTTTCTAGAGAACTAAAAATGGCACATTATTACCTCAATGTTTGACCTCAGGTCCTCATCTAACCTTAAAATTAAGGGGAAAAAAATATATGGCCAGACCTTCATTATTTTTAATAAATGCTCACAAATTTTTTTTAAGCAAGGGAAATGGCTCCATCTCTGTGATTAAAAAGCACCTTTCTCATCTTCCTCATGGAGCTTCTCTTGATTTAATCACATTATCACTGACATGGAGTCAAATACTGTGCCTAGTGAGCTACTGAGTCAGATAAGTTCCAACCAACCTAAAAATATTAATGTGACTATAATGTTTAGAAGCTGCATATCATTTTATAGTTGGAATTACATTTAAGTGGTATCTTAGTCTCTAAGTAATGGAGCCATAAATGGAATATGCAGCATTATGTTTCAGCGTGTTCCACAAAATTACATCACTCTGTCCCTTGTTCCTGTAATTGATCTTCGAATACTATCTAAGTAACACATTTTCATGAGATTTAAGAAGATGAAAGGAGACACATGCCCACACAAGCAGACAGAAGTACACGGCAGGTAAAAAGATAAGTAGAAACTCAGAAAGAATAGAAATACAGTATGTGATAGGCCAGAGAGAGACTGTGTCTATTTCTGGAATTAGTGTCCACTGAGGTGTGGACAGGGACAGTAGTAGGGATTAGCCTCTTAGATAAGGATCCTAAATAATCAATGATTTAATCAGTTTAAAGCTGCAGTGTGGAATGATTTTGTTAGTAATTAAAGTGATGTTATCGATCTGGTAGGGAAAATTATTCCAAAACACATACATTTGGATGGATACAAGTCACAATTTTAAGACTCAGTGGCTCCCGAGTGTCACAGCAGAAAAAAACATTCAAGAGTTTGAATCATGATAATAGGACAGAATCCTGATCATGCCACAGTCATCCATGGCCAGGAGTTGAAAAGAGATTAATGTTCCTGTTCTCTGGTGAGAGGGATAAGATTAATCTGTCCTATTCGATTGTGGGCATTTGTGAACATCTGTGAGT
The DNA here is from genome assembly GCF_023375685.1 of Ictalurus furcatus. Taxonomy (NCBI): domain Eukaryota; kingdom Metazoa; phylum Chordata; class Actinopteri; order Siluriformes; family Ictaluridae; genus Ictalurus; species Ictalurus furcatus. The sequence continues at coordinate 25,375,747 of NC_071257.1, read as the reverse complement.
TCATGAATATGGAAGTTAGTGCTTTGTTGAATGTTTAGCTGCCGTGTGACACAGTACTGTATATGCTGCAGTATAAAAAGAGGTGCTTCACATGTTTAGTAGGAAATATGTGCTATCCTGGGGGGCACAGTGGCTTAGTGGTTAACATGTTTGCCTTGCACGTCTGTGGCTAGGGGTTTGAAATTAGCCATCGCCATGTGTGTGCGCGGCATTTGCATATATACACGGGGACGTGCTTCGGGGGTTTCCGATTTCCTCCCTCACTACAAAGACGTGCTGTAGGCTGATTGGCATTTCCAAATTCTCCATAGTGTGTGTGAATGCGTGTGGGATTGTGCCCGGCGATGGTTTGGCACCCCGTCTAGGGCGTCCCCCGCCTTGAGTTCCCTGGGATAAGCTCCAGGATCCCCTACGACCCTGTGTAGGATAAGCAGTATGGAAAATGGATGGATGGATGTGCTAACCCTTATCCTCCCTACTAGATACGATAAGAGAAAGCTATCTAGTGATTGGGAATGGGCAAATTACCAAATTGGAATCAAATGGAGTAAAAGAAAAATGACCTTACAACCCTGGACAATAAAGAAGGTCTAGCCTCAATCAGTGACAGTGTTGGGAAATTGTAATGTTATAGCATAAAAAAAGACATCCTAAACAATTTTGTGCTTCCAAATTTGTGGCAACAGTTTGGAGAAAACCCACATATGGGTATGACAGTCAGGTGTCCACAAACTTTTGGCCATGTGGTGTATTAGTTACACAAGTTTAAGGATAGACTTGGGGGCCTGGTGAGCCTTTAACCACTGTCTTACACTTTCTTACACATTACACAATAAGAAATCAAACAAAACACAACTTCCTCGTTCTAATTTGATTTGATATCAGGCACTACAACCATTGTATTAATATGCATGTAATAATGCATGATGCTTGCAATAACATATCTGCCAGAGAGGTCTCTAAATCCATATATCCTGAAGAAAAAAGTTGCTTAAAACTTGGTTTTAAGTAAGTCCATTCCAGCTACATGCACCACAGTCCTTTAGACAGTTTGCAATGAACACATATTTAAAAAGGTATTATTACTCAAGGAACTTTCTCACAATTTCACCTTCTTACTCAGAAACATGTCTATATGGCTTCTTGTGCTCTGCATAAAACACAGCACAGAAGAACACATAATTTTAGAGTAATAAATAAACCATTTTGTGTTGTTTACAAGCTTTCATCGATTATCAGTATGTATGCAACACAAACAGGAAATATTAGAAATAAGGATTATCCTCTCACTATCCTTCAGTGTGACTGTCTAATGTATAGCAAAGAGCTGCAGCAGTGTGACTAAAGAAAGAGTCTAAAGGAAAACTGCTGTATTTGAATAATTTTTCAATCCTTAAAGGATTTGACAGAACCTGCCAAAAAAATAAAAAATCCCCAAAACCAAATTGTGCATTTTTACTGCGAAGCCACAGATGAATACTATTTGGAGTATTTGTGATAACGAAGGCTGGTGTATGCCAGAGCCACAATGCTCCGATGCATTGTTTGTGTTTGATCCCAAGCTTAGGCTTTTGACACAGAATAAAATATCAAATCTATTTCAGCTGAGTGCCTCCTCAGATACAGGATGAGTGAATTATTTATGTAGACTTCTTGAGGAGCTGGAGTGAGACACAAGGCACCCCGGTGGCCTGGAAGACCAGCTGCATATTAAAAAGCAGAGCTGCCTCATAAACAGGGCACTAGAACATCATCCATGCTGTCAACTCAAAGAACTCACTCTAACGTTGTCAGAAACTAGTCTAAGATGTCAGCGCAAAAGATGGACCATGAGAATAGACTTTGACCTTACGCTCCTTTATAAAGAAGCACAGAGATGCACAGTAGGGGCAGAAAACAGGAGGAATCCTACAGTATTGAGAATAATGTAAATAACATAAATATTTCTCATATCACAAATATTTCTCATCTGTTGTTTTCTACTTCGCTGTTTTCTATTTCCTCTGTGTGTGATACATGTGGGTGAGTCTTGCTTCACCTCAGCACCATATGGTTCTCACGGCAGCATGAGCATAAGAGTAGTTTACGAAAGCTGTGAGAATATCTCATGTTTTATTTAGTACTCGTCAATGGCTCAGCTCCAAACGAGCTGCTCAGTAAGGATTCATTGTTCGCCTGTGCTCACCTAGTCTCAGGCAATGTTATTATAATCTACTGACTAATTTCCGAGGCACCCTAGAATAGGAGCAGATGGTTAAATGCATGAGCAGTGCTTGAATATGCGCTGCAGTGAAGTAATTCATTGCATACCCTTGGTACCCACTGAGCATGACAGCATGTACAGCATGGAGATTACTAGCAGGGATGCTTTGCTTCTCTTGACTGATACATGCCTTCATTCCTTCAAAGTTTTGATTCGGCAATGTATTTTGTTCTGGCTCAGGCCCTGGCTTTATCAATAACTAATGCTAACACACAAACACATATTGATAAGGGAAAAATCTTAATAAAATTCAGAAATGTTGGGAATGCAGACAAACCCAGACATCCTGAATCAATGCCTATCTGAGAAATCTGAACAGTTCTACAGAAGGCTTAGTCACTGGCATATTAAAAGAAGTCTGTTTAAGCTTTTATTACCTGTATTGATTTACATCACAATGTGCATGGTAACTTTTTTTCCCTTTTTTTTTTTTTTTTTTCCAATGATGAAACCAAGGCCACGATAACTGAAAGAATGCAATGGAAACCACCTCGAATATTTCTGTGTTCTACTGCAGCACATATTTTATAGCAATATAAAACTACATAAAAGCTAGAGGTAACTACATAAAAATGGTAAATACAACACAATACAATAAAACCTAACCTTTGTGAGGATGAAAACGAGAATTACCAAGCCACTGCTATTAAATGGGTAGACACCATAAACACTTCTTTTTACAGAAAGACTTAGCACTTTTGCAACAGTAGGGAAGAGGAAAACAACTGCAGCTATCATTTTAATTAGACAGAAAGAACAAAGAAGAGAATGACCAGGTAACCAGATGTCTGGGCTCATTATCCCACACCAGAAATGTTTTTAGCAGGAACTATTTGGACTATAGCTCTCTCAGTTCACCAAAGAACTGAAGACAGTCCCATATTCTGTGATCGTTTAGGAATGTTCTCGCTCCACATAACAGAAACCATCAAAATATCCAGTATATCATCCATTTATCATCAAAAATGTGAGACTAGAGGATTGTCATACTAGAAATCAAGGACACACTAGAAGTGTCTAAGACTAGAGGATATGTTCACCAGACAGAATTCTTGGACAGGAAGTTCCACGGAAGGTTCCAGTCAACTTCATTCTTCATTTTTCAGGTTGGGCGGAACTGGTTGAGCTTCTCCTTCAGCATCTCTATTTGGCTGTTGGGTCTGAGATAACACCCAGGCATCCAGGTCAAGTCAAGTCACGTCAAATTTATTCATATTGCACATTTTAAAAATTGCCTTCACTCTGTAAAGTGTTACCTTAAAGTCTAACGATTACTGAGATTCTAATTAATTAATTAGATTATGGGAATAACCAACAATTCTATGAAGGCTAACAGGCTTGAGCCATACCTGAGTGCTTTAATCATTTGGAACGGACTTTTAGATTGTGGGAGCTTTGTGACCATTAAGAGAGTTAGTCCAACATCAGATATGAAGCTGACTGTTGTGGGGGCGGTTAGGGTGAAATCCATAAGTAGTTATTACCCCTATCTCTGCTAATTAATATCAGCTGGGTTAGTAAATTGATGGTCTATAGAAAGGCTTTTCGTTGCCAAGGTGTCACACAAGAAACATCTCATGATAGGTAAAAGCAAAGAGCTGTCACAAGACCTTCGGAACCTTATTATTGCAAAATATATTGATGGAATCGGGTACAGATGTATTTCAAAACTTCTGAAACTTCCAGTAAGCACCATTGGGGCCATTATCCGCAAGTGGAAGCAACATCACTCCGTCATCAACTGGCCACGCACAGGAGCTCCTCGCAAGATTTCTGACCAGGGAGTCAGAAGACTAGTCAGAAGAGTAGCCCAAGAGCCAAGGACCCCTCAGAAAGAGCTCCAGAAACACTTGTAGGGAGCAGGTGCCATCGTCACAGAGAAAACAAAAGACAATGCACTCCACTGCTCATGCTCACCGCGCAAGACTCCATTACTAAAGAAAAGGCATGTCAAAGCTCATTTAAAGTTTGCTACAACTCCTTTGGACAAGCCTGTGAAATACTGGGAGAGTGTAGTCTGCTCAGACGAGAGCAAAATTGAACTTTTTGGCTGTCAAACTACACACCATGTTTAGAGAAGAAATGTCACTGACGTCACACTAAAAACACTACACCAACAGTGAAGTTTGGAGGTAAAAGCATCATGGTGTGGGGCTGTTTTTCATCACATGGTACTGGCAGACTACATATAATTGAAGGAACGATGAATGGAACCCTTTACCGGGAGATTCTTGAGAAGAATCTGCTGCCATCCACCAGGATGATGAAGATGAGACATGGGTGGACTTTCCAGCAGGACAATGGTACAAAGCATACAGCAAAGGAAACTCTCAATTGGTTTCAGAGAAAAAGGTGTTAGAATGGCCCAGTCAATCACCTGCCTTGAATGTAATTGAACAAGATTTAAAGGACAATATGTTTAGAAGAATGGCCCAAAATCACACCTGAATACTGCGGCCGATTAATTTCTTCACACAGGAAGCATCTTGAAGCTGTCATTACAAACAAAGGCTTCTGCACTAAATATTAAATACATTTCAGTTAACATGTTCAATACATTTTTCCTGTGTGTCATTCCACTTTATTACACATAACTTTAATGAATTCTTTATATTTCCAGATTTCTTGAGTTAATACTGATGTCTGGTGAAAATTTCATATCAATAGCCTCATATATATCAAATATATTTACTGAAAAAAATGTTGACGCTTCCAATACTTATTTCCCCCACTGTATGGGAGTTAGTGGGGAGCTTTAACCTGTGACAAGATGACGAAAGGAGCTGGTGTTGTGCGCAGGTTGTTTACTTTCCTTCACAGAGCCGCTGGAAATCCACTCAACAAGCTTGTCAGTGGGTTCAGGGTTGTTGGCTTGTGCATCATAGATCTTTATATTGATGGAAACAAACAAGCAGGTTGGCAGACTGATAGGTTAAGTGTCAGTTTCCTCTCACGTATTCATGACCATGAATCTGCTTTTGTTTTTTTAGTGTTATTTGTAGCAGATCTCTAAAATATAGTAAAGTAAAGTAGATAAAAACAGGATATATCTGACGAGGCAAAAAAAAAAAAGGGGATATGTGACTTCCATGTGAGATTAGGATGTTCTGCATACACAGTCAAAAGAGAGAACACTGTATTTGACCAAGTGATGCCACTCCTTCAGGGCTAGCTAGGACATCCTTTTTGCCAACAACATAATTACGCTCTGGCAGTGTCATAATTCCTTTTTGCTGTCAAGTAAGTGGATCGAGAAACATTTTCCTAGTTACTAGGAATGCAAATCCATATTTCCCACCACAGAGTTATCCACATGGATGCATATGGAATACTACTGAGATAAATCAGGATGCCATAGAAAGGGGGTCAGGGTTAACCACTGTGTTAAGTGGCTGAAGTCCCTCTCAGCAGCTGTTGACCATGAGCACCTTTGTGCAGTGCAAGTGAAACATGATTTTGATAAACTTCCTGATAAATCACTGGTAAGACTTAAAGAACCTCAGTTCTGCAGTTTCTAAATAGTCATTAAAAGGTGTACTGGTCATTACTGTTATTTCAGTCTGGGAAATTTGTATAAACCTCAATAGTCCATGCAGGATACATAAAAGAATCCTGTTGATAAGAATCAGCCTAGGTTTACTGTATAGGCAGCTCCTCTTTGGATTCCTCCACAGCTCATTTAAATAATAGATGTTGCTGGTAAATGAACACTTTTTGCTTCCTGATTTTTGCGCTGATTAACTATGCTTGGCTATGTCATGCTTTTTATGGGAAACACTTCTTTCAGCAAAGATATATGTGTGTTGAATATACAAGTCATGTGAAAAAATAAGTACACTCCATGGAAATTGTTGACTTTTTTGAAATATTTGGACAAGCAAACATTTGATCCTCTTTGAAACAGTGTCTATTAACAGAGGCGATACACTCTATCAAATGACACATGAAACTGACATTTTGTAGTAAGTTTCACAATTTAAATGAACAACAACAAAAAAAAAGATCAGTCACATGGAAAAAGTAATTACACCCCTACATTTATCATACCTTCAAATCCATAAAATTAGTCAAGTGTTCAGGGTGCAAGTGACTAGAAGCTGCTTAGGGAGTGCAGGAGGAACCTGTCTTATTTAGACCCCTCTCATATCTAATGTCTAGTGTTCCTGCTATTGAGGTGTGTGGTGTCATCATTCTAAGATCTAAAGAATTCTGTAAGGCCTTCAGAAACAAGGTTGTGGATGCCTGTGAATCTGGCAAATGATTTAAAAAGATCTCCAAATTATTTTAAATACATCATTCCACTGTAAGGAAAATTACCTACAAGTGGTACAGAGTTCAAACAACTGCCAATTTGTCCAGGACTGGACATTCCAGCAAATTCAGCCCAAGAGCAGCCTGTATGATGCAAAAAGAAGCCTCCAAGAACCTGAAAATTGAATTATAGTATCTACTACTAAGTCTTGCAACTGTTGGTGTCAAAGTGCATGCTTCTACAATCAGAAAGAGATTGCACAAATTTGACCTGCATGGGAGACGTGCCAGGAAAAAGCCTTTACTGTCTAAAAAGAAGAGCAAGACTACAGTTTACCAATGAGCATATAGGCAAAGACCAGGCCTTTTGGAATAATGTGCTCAGGACAGACAAATCAAAGATAGAGTTGTTTGGCCATAGTAGCAGCAGACATGTTTGGCGCAAATCAAAGACAGCTTTTCAGGAGAAGCACCTCATACCAACTGTGAAGCATGGTGGTGGAAATTTTATGGTTGGGGTTGCTTCTCTGCCTCTGGGACTGCTTGCATTCATTGATTCAACTATGAATTCCGCATCATATCAAAGTGCTTGAAGATAATGTGAGGCCATCTGTCAGAAAGTTGAACAGAAAGTGGACCTTTCAACATGATAAAGATATTAAGCACACTAGCAAATCCACCAAGGAATGGCTCAAAAAGAAGAAATGGAAGGTTATGGAATGGCCTAGTCAGCTGGATTTGAATCCTATTGAAATACTGTGGGGAGATTTGAAACTGGCAGTACATGCAAATAAACCCTCAAACATCTTGCAACTGAAAGAATATTGCATGGAAGAGTGGTCAAATATTTAGTAAAATATTAGTAGTCAAGCTGATGTCAGAGACTAGTGGACAATTATGCAAAACGTCAACAAGAAGTTTTTTTCTGCAAAGTAGGCAATATTAGCTTCTGAGGCCAAGGCTGTACTTACTTTTTCCACAGAAGAATATCACATCAATTGATATTTCAATTGAATACTGATTGAAAATGCTATTTTAAATTTTTTTGAAGACGTGCCACTTTTTGTCTCACATGTAGTTCTGGTTGAAAATAGACACCTTTATCAATTAATCATTAAGTAATCTGTTCTAAACTCTGTTAATACATGATCATTTACTACCTAATAATCAATACCCAAGTTAAAGAGTAAAATACACTGTAAAAGCCAGGCCATGAAACAGACTATATTAATTTGTATAACTACTTTATAAGTTTATAAGATGTCAAGGTTTACTAGTTTATCAGTTTATAACAAGTCAAGGTTATAGTTATCTTCGGGTACGGTTTTGTCTGAGTCACGGTTGCAAAGGAATAATTTAGTGTAGTCAATCTACCAGCATGTTTCTGAGAGGTGGCTGGAAACTGGAAAACCTGATATGTGAGAGAAAATGGGAAGTAACCCTGGTCCAGGAACAAATCAGAGTCTCTGGAATTGTAATGCAGCAACACTACAATCTGCACCAGGCCGGTTTATAATAAGATAATTAATTTGATAAAACCAACACCTAACTCACAGATTTATACTGTTCAACCCTATCAAGAGGTAACACTTCATTCTGTGGTAAAAATATTGGAGCTGACTGAAACTAAGCTGACTGAAACTTAACTAACAGTTCCTAATTTCATTTTATGGATACAAAATGCTTCAGTTTCAGCTAAATGTAAGCGACTAAGCATTTTGACTGAATCACACTGAATACCCATTGTTGGGTAAACCCACGTGACAGGATGCTAACATTATCATTAAAAAACACAATTTGTACATTTCCTATGAAAGACAGTTCACTGGCTCTGTAACTTCACTTCCCTAATACTGCAATGAGTTAACAACTTGATATTATGGCATGCTTAATCTCTTTGAACATAATGGGGTTCGAGAAGTTTGAGATCTATTAGATAATCCATTAGAAAGCATTAGCACATTGTATTAGCACATTGTACATTCACAATACACATGACTGTGCTCCTCAGCAACATATCTGTGATGTTATATAATTTACTCTACATACTATGTGCCCTTTCAGAGCTAAGTCTCATAAATGGAATCCACCCTATATTGTTGTATGAGTCATATATTAATCTGAAAGGAGTATGGTTTAGGTTTTTGAGAAAATGTAATGGGTTAGAACATCAAGTTCCAAGAACTAGAAATACTTGATGGAAGCACAAGCCTTGAATTTCAGATGACTTCACTGCTCCAGCTCCCCAAGGACAGAAAATATCACAGTAGTGAAACGTAGGGAATGATGAGTATGTTTTAACAAGAATTTAGCAAATCTTATTCTTGCCAAGCTATGAAGCCCCTAAAGGAACATGGTGGTGGAAAAAAATTGGGATGGGAAAGCTTTTGCGTTCCCCCGAGAAACTTTTGCGTTCCCTCGCAAAACCTGTTATGAGTTTGGTCAAACACTTCCTATTTATTTTCCCGCTGGTAATGGTTCAGACAGCTCCGTAGGTTCACAATGGAGCAGTTCATAGTTTTATTTTGAATTTAAATATAAAGAAATACGGTCTGTGCTTAGTTCGAGGCACGGTTTTGACGTAAATGAAAGACACCTGAAAAGGATATTACGCGAAAGAGCATTGTTTCGACGAAAAAATTACTCAAGTGATGCTGTGAAGATACAAGCACGAACCACAGAAGTAGGTAGGCAACACAACAGGTAGGCTATCTTTGTGAGGGAACGCAAAAGCTTTGAAATTTTTTTCTCCCATCCCAATTTTTTTCCACCACCATATCCCTTTAGGGGCTCCGTACCAAGCAAAGTGGTAGTTCATCACATTCCAGTGGTAAAACTCTACTGAATTCTGGTATCAGTCTAAATAATACTAATAAAAAAATCATGATACCATACGCTACTAAGACTTGAATACATCACAAAAATCATTTAAGCAAACATAGATCATAAAAATAAAATGATTAGTAAAAATGAGTGTAGGATAAATAAAGTAAGTAAATACATAGTTTTTTTCACTTCTGTGTAGTTTCACTGATATTGCAGATAGATTTATTTTTCTGTAGACAATACAGGTAATCTAAAAATAATTTCATGTAAGTGATGCAAATAATATTAATAATTACTACTTGTCACAAGAAATGACTTCCACTGTATGTGCCACCTACCAGGAACCACCGGCCATCAATCTTCATTCTCTGCACTGTTACAGCACAGTCTCTCATCTTGTTCTGTGAGTAACATGCATAATATTATGCTTCCAAGCATTGCATATGTATAAACTGCTACATTATGATGAGTATGTGAGTATGTATCTCTATATAAACTGCTGGTATAATGTTTCTTTTTACATGAGTAAGACTGTCCAGCTTTCTCAGATTACACATACACTTGATAGACTGGATTACACTTAATGAGCTAAACACTGTATACTGACACCATCTCCCATGTGCTAACACGTGATTATTATCTTCACTTCTGTTATTCTTTACAGATAATTTTACAAAGTAACAGCAGAAATGTCTTCCTGCTGTGCCAGAGAGCTTTTCCACTCACTTACCTGAGACAAGAAGCTGGCTACCTGTGCTGAGCTCCATTCCTCAAACTGTTCCCTGGTTGGCAGACTCATTTCAGCTTCAACTATTCCACATCAAACTGTGAGCTATCTGACAACAGCTCATCGATCTGAGGTGTTTACTGTAACTACACCGCAACTGGACTTCACATAATGTGGGAAGTTCCTCTTGTCATTGTGATGGTCTCTCTGACAGTCTCGCTGGCCAACTCATGCTCTCTCATGTGAAACAGCAGTCAGATTGCGCACTTACTATTCTGGTGAACTGTCACAAACCAGGTCATAAATACTGTAACACTCTTTGGCTTTGCTAGAGTATATAAAAATCCTCTGGAATTAAGCATGCACTTTTAAGGAGTGAATTAGCAGGAGGTTGCCTTCTTAAAGCGTGGCTTGTACAGCATTAGAAGGGGAAGTGAAAGACTCAGTATGGTGGTGAACATTTCACTTTCAAAACATTCATTTCACAATTTAATTCATAACCAATGTTAGAATATAGGTAGACAACAAGATCTACAGGGCTAAACTAAACCTCATCTGACTATAGAAGTAGGTCTATAGTTTAGATCAGGTCCTGTAGACCACATTTTTGGTGTCGCATTTATGTTGCTTTATTTAGTTGAGTAGTTTTCATTTCTGGACTTCACTGACAGACCAGCAATCAAATGAAATGCGAATGTGTAGTGAATTGAATAAGTCGAACAGGGCTGATGGTAATGTCTGTGTTTTGGATGATAATTCTCAACTGAATCTATTAGAACAAACAAACAAACAAACAAACAAACAAAAAAAAACTCTAATAAAGAATCCTGAGACTTTCAGACAGATTTCGGGGTTGAAATGTAATAAGAAAAATCAATAATTACTGTATATAAAGTTTAGCATTCAGTAATGTGGTGGTACACATACACAGCATACTATTTGCATACAGCTGCTAATACTCAATATAATGTTAAAGTACAATTAAAGTAAAGTAACTTTTTTGTCAAGTTAAAGCAGAAAAATAAAAATTAGCTGTGTAAAGCTGCTATTTTTTTTTTTTTTAATAAAACATGGTGTATTAATGCAGATTTCACCTAACAAAATATAGAATATGCAAATATGATCTAAACTTGGCTTATAGCATGTACACACTGGTCAGCCATAACATTAAAACCACCAACAGGTGACCTGAATAACATTGATTATCTTATTACAAAGGCACCTGCCAAGGGGTGGGATATATTAGGCAGCAAGTGAATAGTCAGTTCTCAAAGTTGATGTGTTGGAAGCAGGAAAAATGGATCTGATCAACTTTGACAAAGGCCAAATTGTGATGGCTAGACGACTGGGTCAGAGCATCACCAAAACAACAAATCTTGTGGGGTTTACATGGTAGACGTTGGTTAGTACCTACAAAAAAGTGGTCCAAGGAAGAACAACTGGTGAACAACCAACAGGGTCAAGGGTGCCTAAGGCACACTGATGCACATGTGAAGTAAAGGCTAGCCCATCTGGTCCAATCTCACCTACCTAAACATTGTTGCAGACCATAGCAACGGTATTCCTGAATTGCAGTGGCCTATTTCAGCAGGATAATGCACCCTGCCACACTGCAAAAATAGTTCAGGAATGATTTAAGAAACATGACAATGAGTTCAAAGCATTGATTTGACTTCTAAGTTCCCCACATTTCAATCCGATCGAGCATCTGTGGGATGTGCTGGACAACCCATGTCCAATCTTAAAGGATCTGCTGCTAACGTCTTGGTGCCAGATACCACAGCACACCTTCAGGAGTCCATGCCTCGATGGGTCAGAGCTGTTTTGGTGGCACAAGGGAGACCTAAACAATATTAGGCAGGTGGTTTTAATGTTATGGCTGATCGGTGTATATCATAATGCTAATTCTTGGCATTCTTCATCTCTCAAATGTTAGCTAGCATGCTAATAACTCTGACTGTACATACAAACTAACATGTCACTGGCTGGCTACAACAATGCACACTGGCTATATAAATACAAAATCTAGCTAATGGCAGATATTTATAGCAATAATTATCAGATCATTTTCCTCCGTGTCTTATTTTTAGAATTGTTGAATGCCAAGTTTTGTGTTACTTGATTGGCGCCACATTCAGCAAGAATTGGAACAGAATAACAGCTGACTATCTGACTAACTGAATGTCCTGTGATCTAATTCAGCTTCAGCTGGCTTGCCACTACTTTAATTTTGTTTATGTTGCTGTACTTCGTAGACATCATCACTGTACAGATTTCCTTCATTGCAAAGCTGCTTTACACATTGCGCTTTTTGTCACTTTGCTTCTTTTTTTTGTTGGTAGACACTGCATGTGTGTGTGTGTGTGCGTGTGTGTAGCTGTACACACAATCAATTGCAGATAAAAGATAGCAATTTGTAAATACATTTATCAAGGGCTCATTTAACCATCTGTTTTTGTTGTCACATCTGTTAGAGTTTAGATTTGTTAGAAATCTGGTGCTTAAACAAATGCTTAATGTTGTCTGACGCAAAAAAAGGCAACCAGTTGTTTGTAAATAGAGACACTTGATGCAATGAGAAAAAGTCAAAAATATTGAGTGAATAAAGTAGAGATACTTGAATATTTAACTCCAATTCAGTAACAAAGGTTTTGTAGTTCCCACATCTATTCATAATGAATAGGCTGAAAAATTGAATTTCAAACACTGGCATATTAAATGTTTTTATTTGTTCTGGTTTTGAAGAGAGGTTCAACCTGGGTTATGTGCTTGTGAATTCTTTCTTCTGTGCTGCAGGTGTACAGGGGCAGGCCATTTATCAGCCAGACTGAGTTTAATTTGGGATCAAAGCCAAACCAGTGCACACATGAGGGGTTGGAAAGAAGCAGGCAAACAATTGAACAAAAGCAACATTGTGGCACCAGTTAACATCCCAGCACTAAGCTAATAAGAATCTAGGCATAAATGTTTAACACACATGCACCCACCCACACACCCACCTACCCACACACATACACACTTTTTTTTTCTTTCAATTATTAAGTCCTTTGCTGGTCATCAATAATAGACTTTTTCAGCAAACTGAAAGAGACATACTGTATACTACTCCATTATCATGTTGTATTTTTTGTACACACTTTGTCTGCTTGAGGGTTCATTTTACAGAGAAGTACTGGTACTGATCAATATGTTAATATTACAACTTACCTGTGGTGCAGCCAAAAACGAAAAATGAAACATACAAAACAATGAAATGTTACAGTTGCTGTGCCAGTTTGTAATGGTGATGCTCTCTCACTCCACCAGTCACTCTATGGTCACAAGCTTTGACCTCTGCAGGACTGTTGGGATTACTATTCATGAGGAACCTGATACTCTGGGAGAAGATGAACTTCTGAGGATGAGGAGCTTGATAATCTGGGAGAATACTGGGCAATGGTAGCTCAGTGGTTAAAACGTTGGACTACTGATGGGAAGGTCTTGAGTTCAAATCTCAGTGCTGCCACTGCCACAGCAAGGCCCTTAACCCTCAACCTGAAGTTGCTCTGGATAAGTGTGTCTTATGATATAAATGTCAATGGAATGTAACTATGAGAATCTTGAAGTAAAGTCTGTACCACCAAATTGAGGTTGTTTGGACACATTATAATGGTGCCTGTTGGTTGGCTCCTGTTAGAGCTGTATCAGGAATGTCCCACTGGACATAGACCCTAGACTCAGGACCTGCTGGAGAGATTATATCAAACAGGAGGAATCTGTGGCTGGGCTGAACTTCTCAGCTTGTTGCCACTGTGACCCCACCGGGAAAATGGAATAAATAACATTTTAACTTGCATTTATATATAAAGTTGGCTGCTCCAATGTCCTCCAATGCCATTCTGCTGTCGAGCTGTAAATGTCGAGCTGACAGATATTGCTATACATTGAGGTACTGAATATGCAGTATACTGCATTGGAGTGGATGTAGAGTGGATGTACAGTGCACTATGGCTAATAATATAGTAAACCTGGGAATGTATCCAATCATTTGTTCATTGAGAATTCTGACAACACTAGAAAATTACAGACAGCCAACACAATAGGAATGAGTCTGATAAGTAGGAATTCAGATACTAGACATGATTAGAAAACAATTATTTAAATTTGGATCCAAGAGGGGTGGGGTATAACACATTTCGGCAATTTCCCTGCTAATCATGCTAGTTCAACTGGTGAGTGGAATGAGGTGTGATCGAGCAGGAAAATGATCAAACTGTGCCAGACTTTGGATCTCCAAGAGTAAAGTTTTGCAACATTGGTTTAAGTGAATGCAAAATGGAGATCAATATATTTTCTTAAAATATGCTGTGAATCTATCTTTCTTACATTTCAAAAACAAACCCCAGCATGTTTTGAAGGTGGTATGGAAAGCAGTAGTCAAATGTTTGTTAAAAGAACTACTAGTTTATTCCTGAGAAACATTAAAAGGAAGAGAAATAAGATAGGGGAAGAGGTGCCAGTAAAAAAAAAGCAAACCATCATTAAAACACATAGGGGGGGGGGGGGGGGGAGTAACGATGTGAATACATGTGAAGCAGTGGAATGTAGAATGCAAAAAAAGGCCCTAGCTGACCATCCCCACATATGCTGCTTTGTGGTTATTGAGTAGCTAATGAAGGGCTCCATCTTCACTGATGTGCTCATTTGCTGGCTCAAGCAGATGTACGACTAGCAGGAACAGCATGGGCTGCCGGGCTGCATATGGGTGGCGTGCAGGGAGAAGCTTCTGGACAACACCGGACATCTGTGAGGGTCCATAATGGTAATGAGTTATTGTAACCCCCCCGGAGAAATTGAGAAAGGAAAGACAAACACTACAACCTCTACCTCTGATAGTCTTGTAGTGTTTATAAACACATTGTTCCATTGTTTACTGTTCAGATTTACTGTTTTAATTTTTGTGCAGTCCATAATTCGATTCAATTCAATTCAATTTTATTTGTATAGTGCTTTTAACAATGGACATTGTCTCAAAGCAGCTTTACAGAAATATATGAACACAGGATACCGATTTTAAGTGTGTGGATTTATCCTTATTGGGTGGCGAGGAAAAACTCCCTAAGAGGATATGAGGAAGAAACCTTGAGAGGAACCAGACTCAGAAGGGAACCCGCCCTCATCTGGGTAACAACCGATTATTTATTTACTGAATCTATGCATTGTTCTTTGTTCACTGTTCTTTGTATTGTTTTAAGCAAGTTTCTAAAAATGCCTCGAATAAGATGCCCAGACCTTAATCTAATTGACAATCTGTGGCAGTTTTGCAGTTCACCAACATCTCCATTCAGTCTGACAGGAAAAATATCAAGATCCAGATGTGCAACACTAATAGAGATAAATCCCAGAAGTCATGAAGCTGAAATTGCAGCCAAAGGTGATTCCTACCAAGTATTGTCCTGGGGGATGAATACTTAAGCAACCAACAAATGTTTTCTATTTTGTTCAATTAACCTTTGTCTCAGAATAAATATTTTTCACTTTCAAATGTTAGACATATTGCGTAAATCAAATGGTGAAAAGCCCATTTAAGTCCAATACAGCTCCAGGTTGTAATACTAAAAAATGTGGAAAGGCTCAAAGGAGGTGAATACTTATGCA
The DNA here is from genome assembly GCF_023375685.1 of Ictalurus furcatus. Taxonomy (NCBI): domain Eukaryota; kingdom Metazoa; phylum Chordata; class Actinopteri; order Siluriformes; family Ictaluridae; genus Ictalurus; species Ictalurus furcatus. The sequence goes on along the minus strand of NC_071257.1, from coordinate 25,360,043 downwards.
AAACACTGTGTATTGCAATTGAGACATTTACAATGATACATTTTTCATTCATTCATCTTCAGTTACCACTTTATCCTGGTCTGAGCTGTACCCCAAATCTTTCTAATGATTCCATAACTGCTGTGTAATGGAAGAAATATTGACAGTTTCACTGAAGAGAGCATTGTGTCCTTTTGACCTTCTTTCTGTTGTTACAGTCACTGGTGTTCTTGGCAAGGTCATTCATCACTTTACATAGTAATTCTGTTTATATAATAATTTAAATATTGTTTTCATCTTCTTATATTTTCTCGTTACTACCTTCAGGCCCCTATTCAACTCAATTATTCAGCTCTGGTAGTTGAGTTTTATTATGGGTAGCAAATCAAAAACACCTGTTACTCATCTCTCTGCCAAGTCACAAACACACACTCCACAACTCCAACTGCCAACTCTCTCTCTCTCTCTCAGAAAAATAAGACACCGATACCATCACCGTTGCCAAAGAAAAACCTTCTCCGACTGTGCCATTTGACAAAGTAGAACCACAACACTGCTGTCACATTTCTGAAATTCCTACTGTACAACTAATTATTATTTCAAGTATAAAGAATGTTCCAGACAACCCTCTCCACTCTTTTGAGGAAACGTCGGCAACCTGAATTGACCTGTGCTCAGCCTCAAAAGGAAATGAAGTTTAGAGAGGTGACTGTGTACCTGGTGGAGAGAAGAATGGGTAAAAGCCGGAGAAACTTCCTGACAAGTTTGGCCAGGTCAAAGGGCTTCGCTGTGGACAACACTTTAAGGTATGTCAGTTGCAAAACAGTTGTATTTACAAAAATTGAAACACTGTGGATGACTGACTGACCAAGTCACTGAAGGCCTGGTTATGGTTTTAGTCACAGAATGAAAGAAATGTTGATTTGTTGCATATTTGAATGTTACATTTGATTGCCTTTGCAAGGCACAATCTTCTGAGAATAACTTTTACATAACTTTATGCAGGCTGTCAATCTGATATGCATCAATTTGTATGCAAATCCTCATGATAATGTGAAGGTATCTTGTCTGATTTCTAAGAACACCAAAATGATGACAGGATAATGACAGGGAAGCTGAAACTCTATCGGGTTCTGTCAGATGGGGACAATTGCCTGTTACAATCAAGCTTTTCGTGCTTCAGAAAATGACACGTGTGAACTCTGTAAAGCTGAACATTTGCACGTCAATTGTAACATTTGTACAATGTCTAATTTCAGTCTTATTTATTTATTTATTCATGTATTTTTTTTTTTTTTTACTGCTGTTTGGACATTAAACAGCCTGTTAGACAGAACTTTACCCCTGAAGATCATAAAATGTGACAAAATATGAGCACTGCTTCAAGCTCCTTTTCATGTCAAAGCTGTGTATGTGTGTTTCTGCATGTCTTTGGATAGTCATGTGAATCTATAACAGTAGTTTGTCTGCCTGGGTAAAGCTGATACTTGCCTACTGTTGCCAGTTGGAGATCTGTGCCAGGCGTGTGCAGCTGGCTGTGGGCACCAGTGGGTGTTGTTTTGGGCAGGCTGGCATAACCGCAGCCGGTGGCTGGCTGTGGTGTAGTGTGTCACACACAGCTGAGGGGTGGAACCATTCCCAGAAATGCAGCTTGAACTCCTGAATCATACTGTTCCTCAGCACCCAATGAGCTATTGTCTGAAGCTAACAGCAGGAAACAGACTGAAAGAGATGCAAACTGACATTTTGCAAGGCGGTGAGGAGTATACATTAGTGGTGGATTAATAATAAACTGGCCTAGTTTCAATCCCACTGACGATACAAAACAATACTTGCATGTGCCATCCATGTTTTTTGTTAAAGATAAACAGAAGAATAAAGAATATAAAGATAAACAGAAGAACAGATGGTGAAGATTATTATTATATTTGGAAATGTAGTGCCTAAAATCTGCTGCAGGAAATTTGTGAGGTTTGGGCCTGGAACAAACATTTGGTGAAGATCTCCACTTGTACATGAATATAGTTATTTAGTCTTATTTGTCTGCTCTTAAAATTAAAATATACTTTAGTACATTTATGTAAGAATTATGTATATGTATAATAGTATAGGTGAATTATACTAAGGGATACATTCAGAGTTAACGACTCTCTCTCTCTCTCTCTCTCTCTCTCTCTCTCTCTCTATATATATATATATATAGACACACACATTTATATTTATATATATTTATAGACTTGGCAACGTCAATATTTATGCAGAAAAAGATACACACATGCTTATATCAGTTTTCTGAGCATGCCATTCAGATTCAGATTATGCAAATCACTCGCATGTAGTTCGAACATCCAGTGTTGCCAAAATTTTCATGAGTAGTAATGTTTGAGATGGAGTTTTTCAATAGTAGATTTTAAAGACAAATGCTTTCCTTTAAGAAAACAAATTAAGTGTAAAGAAACTACGGTAAAGAAAACATGGTCACGGTTTGAAAGATCCCCATATATGTAACTCCTGTACGTTGGGAATAATCTGTAATTCAGTTTGAATACAATTTTTGTACTAAATCCTCACTATGCACTTAACTCAAATTTTATGACTATATATGCTATCCATATACTACACTGTGTACAAGTGTATATATATATATATATATACACACACACACACGTAAATACATTTTATAATAATATAAATAAATTTAATATAATACAATTTTTTACCATATATATATTTTTTCAGATAGGCTTTAAGAATGCCTTTGACAAAAGAAAAATGTATTAAAATCATTCTCATGGCTGCATCAGGAAGCTGTTGCAAGGATGCAATGAACTTTAACAGGAAACATGGCAAGCACAGCACACATGACACTGTTGCCAAACTTATTAACAAATTCAAAAAGACGTCCACTAACATCCACTGTCGCAATGACGATTGCATAACCGACGTGGTGCTGGGAAGCATAGTCCCCTGTGTATGGAGACCTTTGAGATACCCTGTATTCTAATAGGTGCCTTGGACTAATTGAGATAAAAAGTATATTTGTACATTTTTAAAACGTTTACCACACTATCCATATACTTATTAATGACGGCACAGTTATGGCATTTTGTGACAGTTGTGACATAACCAGATCTCTCAGTTGAAATCTCTCTGACCTTGTTCTGTGTTAAATTAGTCCTTGTGCTAGATCTAGATTGCATAGCTTTGTGCAGCAGGATGTATTTGCTGCATGTACCTCAACCGGGCTTCATGTAATCCAGGAAGCCTCCCACCTCTATTTTCCTCCTTCTCTGTACTCTCTCTCTCTCTCTCTCTCTCTCTCTCTCTCTCTCTCTCTCTCTCTCTCTCTCTCTCTTTCATACATAGCGACTAGTGAATGCCTCTGCTGTGCAGTTAAATGAAGATGAAAGCGAAAGGTTAGAAATCAGAGAGTGATGGAGAAACTGGAAGAAAAAGATGGAGAGATGAAGGGAGAGATTTCATTTATGTTTCATGAACTGCACACCATGATCGGATTTGATATGGAAATGTCAGTGAGCTGACAGCCTGACTGCAGGACTGAACTTTTGATTCAGTTCACACTCTCAGCTGAGACTTTGCTTCACTCCTGTGGTTTGATTGACTTTGAAGGTACAAAATGAACCTTTCTTTAAGACTTGGTTTCAAAGTTGCTGTAAGACTGCATAACATCTCTTAAACTCCACTGTCCATTAGGCTGTAAAATGGCAGGAATATTTGCTGAATTATAAGTTGTGGTGCATTGATATGATCTTGGTGAAAGCACAGTGCTATGTGATTACATCCTTTTCTTGAGGCACAAGATATGATCCTCTATTTTCCTGCTCACCTCACAGAAGAATGTTTAATTTGATATTTGTGCACGGTTTCAATGCTTACACTGTGTCAAAACAGGAACAGGACTTTTAAACCCTTCACATTTAAGCAGAAATATTATTATTAATATGCATAAAGAACATAATGTTTAGACATAAAACAGATTATCTTTGCTCTTCAAAGATGTTTTGTCTTCGAAATAGACATGTTAATTTGTTAACTTGTAAATGTGCTTCTCTGTAGTTCTAACCATTCACTAAATGTGAAATCCAAATATATTATTGAGTAAGACTGTTTAAGACATTTAAAATAAAAACAAATTATAAATAATAATAATGAAATCCTAGTGACTTCTGATTGTTTCTGTAACTAGTCTATTACTTCTTGGACATCCTGTATACTATGATTCTAACCAGACAATTGTTTGTAATACAGCATACAAGAGAACATAATTCTCAAGGGCACAGGGATGATAAGTTGATGGTACTCAAAATGTATTGACTTTTTCACACCTTCTGGTGCTGAGTGCTTTATGGCCTCAATTTACACCTCAGAGTCTTATTAGCTAGCCATAACATCAAAAACACTGAGAGGTGATGTGAGTAACATTGATTATCTCATTAAAGTGGAACCTGTCAAGGGGTAGGATGTATTAGGCAGCAAGTGAACAGTCAGTTTTCAAAGCTGAAGTGTAGGAAGCAGGAAAAATGGGCAGGAGTAAGGATTTGAGTTACTTTGACAAGCGCAAATTGTGATTGCTAGACAACGGATCACAGCATCTGCAAAACAGCAGGTCTTCTGGGGTGTTCCTCGTATAGTTAATACCTACTAAAAGTGGTCCAAGGAAGGACAATGGCTGAACAGGTACACAATATTAGGCAGGTGGTTTTAATGTTATGGCTGATCACTGTAGCCCTGCCTGTATCTGTAGATTCACTGGGTGACATCAGTATTAACTTAAATTAAAATTATTATTATTATTATTATTATTATTTTTTACGTATGATAAAACTCTCACATCTGGATGACAGTCAATTAAATGAACATCAGAGAGTGAATTTATGTTAAGTTGTTTCCTCTATGAACCCAGATGATTGTGACAGACAAGGTCGTATCATATGATGTTTAGCTTATTTGGCGAGAGAGAGAGAGAGAGACAGAGAGAGAGAGAGAGAGAGAGAGACCAACACGCGACTTGGTCTTTGGGCTTAATTTATGAATACTTTTGACTGAAGAATTCATAGAGTATATTTTGCATAAATATTTACTGACGTCCCTTCGACTGCTATTTTGAATAAATTGGTTTTCTGTTATTTTCTCAGTATGAGGAAACACGTGGAATTTGTTGTGTAGTAATCACACATATGCAGAGATTTGCTTGAGTATTCTTTTAAGGAAGAAAATATGGCTTTGCATTAATTAAGAAAACCTTGCTTGTAGGCTCCCACATTTTCACATTTATCCTGGGTTATTTTGTACAGTATGAGAGAAAAGTGTGAGGACCTTCTGCATGGAAGATTAGGTTCAACTATGATTCAACAGATTACCCTTCATCTTCTTCACACACACACACACTTTTTTTTTTGTTTCTCTCTTCTCTCTAATTGTGAGTCTGGGTCTGTGACTGCACCACTATTGTATCTCTCTGGGAGCCATACACTCGGGTAATTATGCATGGGTGACTGCTCACACTGGCACTGCAATTAAACAAAGCAACAACAGCATGGGATGCTGGCACACAGGTTGGCTGTGATGGATGTTTATGTGTGTTTATGTAGGTGTGTTTGAGTGTGTGTGTGTGTGTGTGTGTGTGTGTGTGAGAGAGAGAGAGAGAGAGAGAGAGAGAGAGAGAGAGAGAGAGAGATCCAAACAAAGCTCCTGTTTTCAACAATGGAAATTCTCTGATGCTCCTCTTCATCAGTGTGCCACAACAGCAGAGCCACAGTTTGGCCAAGAGGTGGCTAAAGGTTGGAAGAGAGATCAGGTTAAAGGTGAAGGAGTGGATTCAAAAGATGAGAATGAAAGTGTAGGCCATTCCTAATTTCTAACGGAAACCCAGTGCACAGATTTACATTAACAAACCTGTATCAGAGTATTGTGGTTCTGAGGAAGTATTATTTGCTGTAATTTACAGCACCTGAATGAGATCTTACTCTTTGCACTCAGGTCTCCTTTAGTGAACAGTGGACTAGTTCAACAAACAGACTTCATAAATGGTAAATGTTCTGCACTTATATAGCGCTTTTATCCAAAGCGCTTTACACTGTGTCTCATTCACCCATTCACACACACCAATGGTAGCAGAGCTGCCATGCAAGGTGCTAACTTGCCATCGGGAGCAACTTGGGGTTCAGTGTCTTGCCCAAGGACACTTCAGCATGTGGAGTCATATGGGCCGGTAATCGAACTGCCAACCCTACGATTAGTGGACAACCCGCTCTACCACCTGAGCCACAGCCACTCATATAAAAACCATAATGAACTTTCTTTTACTTTCACACTATCCGTTGTTATCCAGATGAGGGCAGGTTCCCTTCTGAGTCTGGTTCCTCTCAAGGTTTCTTCCTTATATCATCTTAGGCAGTTTTTCCTTGCCACCGGCTTGCCCAATAGGGATAAATTCACACACTTAAAATCTATATCCTGTGTTTATATGTTTCTGTAAAGCTGCTTTGAGACAATGTGCACTGTTAACAATGTCCACTCATATAAGCTAATAAAATGATGAGTGATGAGCTTGATCAAGTGCAAGTGGAAGCCATATCGTTAAATTAAACCACAGTTGCATTGATTTATATATATATATTTGATGAGCAATCAGAGAGTGATATATTAGATGTTTATTTGAATGGTTGCCATCTACTCTTTCTTCTCTTTCATACATCATAATATTATATTGACAGCAAAGGAAAAAAAAAACATTTCCTTCTGTAGTAAATTTTTCTGAGGCTTAATGGAAAGTACTTGCGTTCAAAGGCGGTGGGATAAAGACCAAAGGCAATATTGAAAAACACAGTCGCACACACCTCTCCTAATCTGAAAAATCTGCCAACCTCAGAAGTGCAGAATGATCGACACACAGGTGATTATAATAATCAGTATGGAAAATCCACTTAAGCTCACAACCCGATTCTGAATATGACAGCTTTCCCCAGTAAATGTATGTTTAGAAATTTAGTTGTCGAGTTAAGTCACCAATTCTGAATTCGATATGCATTTGGTCTCAGTACTCACCATTTAATTTTCATATGAGTGACAAGTTGTCGTTGTCTGATCTTTGCAGTAGTAAAGTGACTCATATTGTAGCAGAGGACAATCCAGCACATGAGCTCTGGCCATGGCTACAGGAACAGGGCATTGCAGATCTGGGCAGAATGAATGTGCTTGACATCGCCTGGTTTACACAGAGCATGAAAGCTGGTAGACCCATTCCGGTGGAGGCACAACATCGCATACAAGTGAGTATACCTCTGTGTGTGTGTGTGTGTGTGTGTGTGTGTGTGTATAAGATATAAAGATATAGAGGATATTATGAAGGTGAGTTCATCTGGAGAGCTGTCAGGTCAGTTAAAGGCCACAGGAACTGGCTAAGTATGATAAGATGTTGCAGAGGTTTATAAAGAAGGGTTATAAAAAGGTCTGGAGATCACATTACCATGATGGCTGTGCTTTAGCGTACTTACATACAGATAAACACTGGGTGGTGCTATAAGTCTAAAGGGTTGTATTGTATTGAAGGTACATTAAACATCTGTTTCCAGCACTCTTACAATAACACTGCCAAAGCAATAAATAAATAATACAGCTTATTAAAAAAAAAGGAAAATATGAGAGGGTCCTTTGTACATATTCAGCATAGTAATCATGAAATTCATAATCATCCATTTTCTCCAAAGGACAGAAGCACGAGCATAAATAATTGAACAGATGAATATTCTCAGTGCTGCCTCCTTGATATAAGATTAAATCATTTTGATGATCAATCTGCATACATTGCTCATAGCTAACAATTAGACTAGCTTGAATTATTCATTAACAACAATTTTGCTAAGGCTGTGTAGAGGAATGGCCCTTTTTTCTCCAGCGCTCTTTACTCTTGCTCACCTCTTAGACCTGGAGAACTCTGAGAGACCTGAATTACCAGAATGGTTTAGTCACACTGTCAGATACTTTGTCAGAAAGTGGGTTTATCTGGGCTTTGGGAAATAAAGGGATGCATTTCCTGTGTTGGCTGTAACAACACATTGCCTCATCCCTGCTGCCTGACAGCTATAGACTGATGTGCAATATTGTGCCAAATAGACCCATCAGTGCAGAGCCTGGTCTCGTAGTGCCTCACTAACTGATGCTAAAGATATTTATTAAAGACATTCCTCTGCTCTTGGATCACTCTGGAAGGGACTTCAGTGATCTGCACAAAAAATAAAGAAATATGCCACCCAATTCCGGAGACCAATCAATCTCACTTCTGCTCTCAGAAGACAGAATATGAGTTAGAAAAGCCTGAATCTCCTCTGGATCTCCAAAGAGTTAGAGCTGGGGGCATGACCCTTGTCTTCTTGCTATTTTTAACCTTATAGTCCAAAATACCTTTGGTTGACATACAGATGATGGGTTTTATTTAGATTGAGAGATCATCATCATGATCATGATGATCATCATCATCATCATCATCATCATGAGTAAGCACTTCAGGGTCATGCTGGAGCCTGGAGCCTGTTCTGGGAACACTGGGTGTGAGGCAGGAATACATCCTGGATGGGACACCAGTTAATCGCATCACATCATGCACACACACACACACACACACACACACACACACACACACACACATACACACACGCACACACACACTGACATAGGTGAGAGGCAACAGGAAAAACCAAGCACTTTACAAACATTAAACATTCACATTGAACATGTGTGAGGTTATGAGATTAGTATGAAGGTATGAAGATTCACGTTTGTGGAAACAAGCATTATTCATTCATTCATCTTCAGTAACCACTATATTATGGTCAGGGTCTGGGTGTGAAGTCAGAATACACCCTGGATGGGATGCCATGCACACCATACACATACAGACTCACACACTCACCCACATCTAGATGAAATTATGCATAGCCAATCCACCTATTGGCATGTTTTTGAGAGGTGAGAGGAAATTGGATAACCTGGAGGAAACCCACACAGACACGAGAACTTGAGTTCAGCCTGTAACCTGAATTCAGGATTGAACTGAGGACTCGGAGTTAAGCATAAATTTAAGCATAAAAAAAAAAACAAGCAAAGAGTATTATTTTATATTGACGTTTGGTCCTCTTGTCCATTCTGAGAAACAGAGGGCTGAGTATGCTGGTAAGAGGAAATGTGTATAGCACTAGGCAGAAATGATCCCCTATAGTGCTTCTTCAAGCCAATGACTAAAAGTGCTCCTGGATATCACACTGTGGGGGGATGGGCAGAATTGTTCAGAACACTCTCCAAAGCTGCTATCAGCATCTTTTTCTGTCACTGCCTCCAGTGAGTTTAGACAGTGCTGTGATGGTTCTGGCCTTCCTGAGGCATTTGGTGTCCCCTACAGTGTTGTTGCACCCTCAGCATGCCACAGAATAATGATAACACACAATAGAGTGGTAGTAGAGCTGCAGTAGCCTGCTGCACACATTTAAAACCTAGGCTGTCTTAGAAAGAAGAGTCTGCATTGGCCGTCCCTGTGCAGGGCATCAGTTTTGTCAGTCCAGTGCAGTCCGTTGTTCAGGTAGACCCCCTGATACATAGACAATGTTTGGTTTAACTTTTGAACAGCAACCTACTAGGAAGCACCCAATACAATACTCTACTCGATAATCTCAAACAAATAGATAGAAAAAGAAATACAACTCTAAAGGTGAACATGTTTTGCATGGCTCAGCACTTGAGTAGAGCCAGTGTCTACTACACATGAGCAAAGTATTTAAATGAGTGATCTCCTCGGAGGACAGTGCAGACATTTAGATGAAATAAAGTTGATGTGTTTAATAAGCTTTGTGATAGTAAAGATTGTAATATAGCTTATTCATTAGGCAGTCATGATAATGTGAAGCAATTAAACATTTTAGAAGCTGTCTGTAGTTTCATTATTACATAAAAATCGATTTATTCTGTGTATAATTAACCTTTGACTGGTTTAATTGGCAATGGAAGAAATTTGTCATACAATTAAATGTCAAATTTAATTTCATTCAATTACCCACAGGGCAGGGGGCATGGTGGCTTAGTAGTTAGCACGTTTGCCTCACACCTTCGGGGTTGGGGGTTTGAATCCTTCCTCCGCCCTGTGTGCACGGAGCTTGCATGTTCTCCCCCACTACGGTTTCCTCCCCCAGTCAGCGAAGACATGCGCTATAGGCTAATTGGCATTTCCAAACTGTCCATAGTGTATGAATGGGAGTGTGAATTGGTGTGTGCGATTGTGCCCTGCGATGGGTGGCACCCCATCCAGGGTGTCCCCCATCAAGTGCCCCAAGTTCCCTGGGATATGCTCCAGGCTCCCCTGCAACCCTGTGTAGGATAATCAGTATAGAAAATGGATGGATGGATGGATGGATGGATGGACCCAATAGGAAAATGTAATTGATCAAAAAAAATCAGTTTGCAAATGCACCTATTCCACTCCCTATTAAACTGTATATGTTAAAGGGATCTATGGTTTGTCTGTAATCCTTAAAGGCTCTATGTACAGTTTTCAAAGAAAAAAGGAACATAAAGTGCCCTTGTAAAGTGTTGGGCCACCACAAGCCACCAGAACAACTTCAGTGCTCTTTGACATAGATTCTAGATGATGGTGGTGAAGAGCGTCATCTAACACGTCGCTCCAAAATCTGTCCATTTTGGTTGAGAGATGGTGACTGTTAAGTAAGTAAGTAAGTAAGTAAAGCTTTATTTATATAGCACCTTTCAAAACAATGTTTACAAAGTGCTTTACAGAAGACATATACATGAAAATACAATCAGTAGTAAGAATAAGCAAAAAAAAGTAATAAAAGAAATAAAAGGCATAGCAAAATAGAATGAATAAAAGAATACAAATAAAATCAAGTATGGTAATTGAACTGGCTTGAGGAAAGGACCCAGTGAACAACTGTGCTTTAAGATACTTTTTAAAAGAGCTAATTGAATCAACTGCCCATAGGTTGTCAGGGAGACAGTTCCACAGTTTAGGCAGGATAAAATCAATTCTGTAAGACACAGGTAGCCAGTGAAGGGATTTAAGTGCCGGAGCGATATGATTCTTCTGTCTAGTACGTGTCGGCATTCTTGCAGCTGCATTCTGAACTCTTTTTGTAAGTGTTTAACGGAGCTCTTTGGTAAGCCAACCAAAACACTCTTGCAGTAGTTGAGTCTAAAATGTAACAAATGCATGTATGAGTTTCTCACTATCTGTGGGGGAGAGAACATCACTTACTTTAGAGATGTTACGAAGGTGATAGTATGCTGTTTTACAAACATTGCTAATATGTTTTTTAAAACTGAGATCACTGTCAAACACGATCTCTAAATGCTTAACGCAGTCTTTAGCCTTGAGAGACAAGGAGTCTAGATATGGCATAATTAACTTTCTCTGTGCATCATTTCCGATAAGGACATTAACAGTTTAAAAAAAAAAAAAGAATTATTAAACAATTCGCTGAGCCCTTGTGTACTGTGGATGGTGGTGGAGTCTTTCTGGAAGTGACCACTCCCATAAATATAGACATGTTTTATCATAGGATAAAGGTGATTAATCAGAACATGTTTGTATTGTAGTTGTATTTGTATTTGTAATGAGACTTGTCATAAAATTGGGTGTCCAATTTTATCCGGAAAGGTCCGGTATGGTTGCAAGTTTTCATTCCAACCAAGCAGAAGCCACACCTGAGTCTATTGAAAGCCAAGATCAACTGATAAAACAGGTGAAATCAGGTGTGCCTCCTTGCTTGGTTGGAATGAAAACCTGCACCAACACTGGCCCTTTCCGGATAAGATTGGACACCTCTGATCTAAGGAGATAAATGTATCAGAACCATGCCAGTAAATGCAAAGGCACAACAGAGCCACAGTTCTTTCCGTAATCTGTAGAACCCTACAACAGAGGGGTTCGATTTTAGAAACAGTTCCAAGTAGAAGCCTTTTAGACAGCTATAAATAACTGTTATTAAACATCCAAGAACTCTTGAGGAACCTTTTTTTTCCCTAAGAGTGTCCTTTTGCTTGTCAGTGGCATAAGATGCTATGTCTATGAACCTTTAAAACTTTAAAGTAAGACTGTAAAGACCATGATTGTACCTTGAATGAGAACCTTGAATTCACCTATAAATGTGAAAGATATTTAAGAAAGTACACAAGATACTGTATACTCTTGTGGGTCCTACCCTAGTGATAAATAATGATATTTTAATTTTTTTTATTTTATTTTTTATAATTTAGCTATACATTTACAACATGAAGCTCTAATTATTTTACAAAGTGTTTCAAAAATAATAATTAAAAAAGACAATAAAAAAAGAACCTGATAATTAATTAACTAGTGTTTTGATATTTGCCAACAATTATATGGTTGAATAGTAAAGTAAAAGGATTTAAAAACTAAACTGCTAATCTGATGACTTTTAAGAGGCACAGGTCTTTGGAGCATAAAAAAACATCACTTTTGTAACACTTAACTCTTGAAATGTTCAGTAAGCCAGTGATAATCCCTCCTGCTCTTATAAGATATTCTAGCGAGTAAAACTCCCACAAACTATACAGAGCAGCATTCACAGCTTTTCCTATTTCCATAATAAGTTCTTACTGTAAGATGAAAAATACAGTACACTAAGGCATACATATGAACGGATTAAAAAAAAAAAAGACATTAAATAAAATTGGCTATGTACACACAGCAGACTTTTCCCCAGGCGCTTAGCCTGCTCTGCAAAATGCCATAGTGTTCAATTACCTCCTCTGCTCTTCTCATTGGGTACAATGAGTACAAGCTGTCTTTTTATGGGCTGTCTCGGTGGTATGGGCACAGACCTGGATGTAGGGAGACCTACCTTGTGTGCCTTCCTTAGCTCCTATCAATCATGATCTGAGAGAGACAGAAGAAGGCAAGGTCAGACTCAGAAGGGATGCGACCCCATAACCCCGTCAGTCTGCGGGCTATGATCTCATTAACCCGAACGGACGCAGCTCACTTGTGTGTGTGTGTAGATCATTATCCTTGGCACATGTTCTTCTAACCTGCATTTGGTACTGAGCCACATGCACCCACACACCCGTACACAAATCCAAGCAGAAGTCTCTGAATTATTTCTCATATACTTTAAAATTTTATGACAGCAAGGTTATAAGTGACTGAGTTGCAATTATGCATACCAACAGTGTATGTCAGTTTAGCTGGAGTCAGCTCATATGCAAAAGTATTGTATTTGATACTTCCATCAATTAAAATCAACCCTACAGGTAATTATAATCGATAAAGAGAACCCAGTTAAACAAATGAGAAAATGTTTTTATGCACGATCATTTATTTAGTGAGGGAAATAATGCAATATTACATATCTGTGAGTTGCAAAAGTATGTGAACCTCTAGGATTAGTAGTTCATTTGAAATTAGACTCGGGTGTTTTCAATCAATGGGATGACAATGAGGTGTGAATGAGAACCTCATTTTATTTAAAGAACAGGGATCTATCAAAATCTGATCTTCACAACACATGTTTGTGGAAGTGTATCATGGCACGAACAAAGGAGATTTCTGAAGACCTCAAAAAAAAAAAAAAAAAAGAGTTGCTGATGCTCATCCGGCTGGAAAAGGTTACAAAAATATCTCTAAAGAGTTTGGACTTCACCACTACTTTTAGGACTTCTAGAAAATCTGATGATGTTTTCAGTCATATTTATGCAGATATATAGAACATTCTAAAGGGTTCACAAACTTTCAAGCACCACTAGGGTTGGGAGGGTTACTTTAAAAATGTATTCTGTTACAGTTACAAATTACTTCATAAAAATGTAATCAGTAACATAATCCAAGTATCGTAATATGAAAGTAATGTAATCTGATTATTTTGGGATTTCTTCAAGGCCACATATGTAAATAAAGTCAAGAAAAGGCAATATGATCTAAAATACTTTTATTTAGAGTGGAGTTTAGAGATTAAAAACATGTTCAATGTTTGGATTTGTTTTAATAAAATAAAAATAAAATAAAATAAAATAAAATAAATAAATATGTTGACAGATAAATAAATAAAAGATCACTGTCCCCGATGTGGGTAACATTACATCATAAAAGCTAGGGTGACCATATTCTGGCTTTTCAAAAAGAGGACAGGTCCACAAAAGAGGAAATGTCTAACAAAAGCATTTCAGAGAACAATTTTTGTTTATTTCTACCATAATCAAGCAGCTGTCTACATTGTGTGTGTGTGTATATATATATATATATATATATATATATATATATATATATATATATATATATATAATATATAATATATATATATTATAAAAAGGTTTTAAATGTAAAAAATTATAATCCTGATAGTATAACCTTATTATTTATTTATTTATTTATTATTTTTACAAAATGTACCTGTAATCTGATTATACTGTTTTTTGATGTAACTGTAACGGATTACAGTTAGCAGTTTTTTTGTATCCTGATTACGTACCTCTATTACATGTATTCTGATACTCCCCAAGCCTGAGCACCACTGTATAATGGGTAGCTGTTGGCACAGTCAGTAAACACTTATGTATAACATATCATTTATTTCTTTGCAGAACAACCTCTAAATCTGTATAATTAATAATTTCAGGGACTTTTTCACAAAAATAATGTGTGGTTATGTATCACCAACACACTTTCATTACTGCATTGGTTCATTGTCCCATCGTTTAATAAAACTACATAAGAACTACATTCTCTTATAACTGTCACATGTTAAGAATTTTATTGTTGGAGTGTGATGGTTGTAGTTTTCAATTTGCATTATATTTATATTCAACAACCAACCATAGACTTCCATTATAAATAAGTTTTGTGATTGATTTTGACAGAATGATGTGATTGATGACAAAATCCTTGTTTATAGTAATCACACATACACAACAGATGTGGAGAACAGGGAATAAGTTAAAAAACATTTGAGGTTTTGGACTTTAAGTCCTAGTAAAAATTCTATTTGCGGTTGATAATTATTGTGCCCTCAGTAGATTTGTAAGCGATTTATGAGCATAAAATACATGGACCTAACATCATTAAGGAAGAATTTAATAAAATGGGCAAAAATTAATCACCTCAAGTATTTAGTTAACCATTTAGAAAACAAATCATGTCACAGCGATTGCAGGAAGAGCCGCACATCACCTTCAATCTACTAGGGCACAGAGTGCATGGATAATATGATAAAGGATTTATGGCAGGAAATGTGGTTTTTCACTTTCAAAATAAATTTTATTAAAGTCTGGGGTTATGGGGGATTTTGAGATAAGTAAGAGGAATTTCAGATAAATTACCGTGTAACTGGTGCTCTCATAAGATATGATGCAGCCTTATCTGAAAAAAGGGAAGTGACAGATGTCAGATTGTTATAACAAGATTGTTGTAGCAAGGGGATAGGGTCTGGTAACTGAGCATACAGTATATACACTACACAACATTTATTATACCCCTTGTAGTCCCAGGACCCATCAGTAAATTTCTTTATCAGGTAATGTTGGATCATATCTTATAAGAACTGTAACTGTTAAATTGTATTGATCTGAAATTCCTCTTATGGATCTTGAAATCCCCTTGGCACTCTTGCAACTACATAATAATCCATAGACATTAAATAATATTATTTATCACAATGGTAAAAAGAGGGCATGGGATGATCTTACAGTGGCTTATCACTACCCTAGTTTCTTTTTTTACCTCCCTTGGTTTACTTTTGGGATCTAGACACCAGTTACCTAGCACACTGAAAACATTTACCGTAAAATTTACAGTCATTTACTGGCAGAAGAGTTAAAGCAGTAAAGAATGTTAATTTTACAATAAATAACTGTAAAACATATTCCCAGTAAAGTACTGTAATAAGTCAAAAACAATTTGCATAGAATGCTGCTCGGGTGTCCCTCTGGTCCCTCTGGTGCTCTTCAGTTTGGTGATCCTACTAGTTCAGTATTTCTGAAGAAATCTGCGGCACTCAATAAATTAAAATCTAAAAAAGCCTTTAATATCTCTTGGCTTTTCAGTTATAGTTATAGTTAAAAAAAACAAAACAAAAACAAAACATGCCTATGCATTTCAGCCATTAAGGCCTTCATCAGGGCAAGTCGAAATGGGTGCTTTTGGGCTTTTTTCGGCTCATTATTTATTTATTTTTACTGCAACTATAACTGAATAGCCATGAGATATTAAAGCCTTTTTAAATGTGTTACCCTCGTGAGTGCCTCAGATTTCTTCAAAAGTACTGTATTATCTAATTATCTATAATTCCTGTTATTGTTATGGTATATTACTGTATGTTTCTAGTTATAAACTGTAAATTTGCAAAAAAAAAGTACATGTGCTCATTTGGCTGATGCACAAGAAACCTGAACAGAAGTTTGAGGGTCATGCACGAGAAGCTTGGCAAATCTGGGATTTAAACACATAACCTTCTGATTTGTAACTCGGTGTCTTAAGGACTGAGCCACCACAACTAGTTCATTGACCCTGCACTGATTAAATTTTTTACTAGCATATAGTAAAAGTATAGTAACTTTAAACTTAAGGTCAAGAGAAAGAGAAGTTTTATCATTCTAACCCAAGCCATCAACATTAGATATCCTACTATTCAATGTGTTTTCTGGGCTTTTATTGTAAACCAATGCATGGCTCTAATGGCATAATCTTTTACAGTACAATAATGTAAGGTAAATACCGTAAATATATATATTTTTTAAATTTTACAGTTCCGGTATCTAACCCTGTTTCCATCTTTCTGCATAGTTTAATTCCAATCCTAAAGTAACATACCTGATCCACTTAAACACTCACTCATTCACACTTGGGGGCAGTTTAGAGTAACCAATCCACCTACTGGCATGTTTTTAGGAGGTGAAGAAAACTAGAGAAGTAGGAGGAAACCCACATGAATATGGGGTGAACATGTGAGACTCCACACAGACAGCAACCCAAGCTCAATACAGACAGCACAGGGTGGCTAAACAAACAAACAAATAAGTAAATAATGTTGTTAGAGTGGATCGATCTGCTAGACCGGAATTCTAGCATTTGAGACACAACCTGAATAGAACTTGATGTATTAGAACTAACCCTCTGTATTGTGTTTGATAGTTACAGAGTGGCTGATTTCATTGAGTAAGAGCTCAAAAGTAAGGTTTGGCGTGACAAAAATTAGCATCAGGGATTAGAAATGATTTTTCCCCATGTTGGCTCAGTCCGAAACCCCACCAATATTTTTCCATTCCATGCCACCCTCTTTAGCTGGAAACCCATTGGAATGAAATAAAAGAACAGTTAATAATGTTTTTTCCATACAATCAATTCACTGTCAACCACCCTCTTAACACTACCTTCAGTCTTCTGCATTAAGAAGAAGGATTTTTTTTTTTTTTTTTTTTAATATTATGCTGCTTCCTTCTACTTTGCAGTGTGATTTGTTGCCTCCAGAATAGTAGGTAAAATATTTGTAAATATTAACCTTAATTCAGGCATACAGATAGTGACAAATTCGGGAAAGGAATTTAAGCCTATTGGTAAACTATTTAGGTTTAGGCTATACTTTCTTAATGGGGATGGAAAATCACATTATTAAACAGTTTAGCACATTTTCTCTGTGGAAAAATTTAGAGTGATATAGTTTTTTTTTTTTTCTATTACATTCAGTGAAAAATTCTGTTCCCTGTAATCTTTCTAATCCCTGATGAGCACTGTGTCTTTTATACATTTAATTATAGCCTTTTGTAAGGAGAATATTTGTGTTATGATGATTTTTATTAGCAGACGCCACAGGCAGTGACTAGAATACTTTTCCCACTGCTGCTATAGGAGACAAAAATATATGCGGATTTTTCCACTCTAATAACTGACTAAACGCTTCTTTAATGACTGGTGTAAAAGCTTGATACTGTTTGCATTAGCACTTAATGTTGGAAAAGTCACAATGTGTCAAGAGCTTTGTACAGGCAATTTTCACAGACGTTTCATATCAGTTCCTGAGAACACTAATGTCACATATATAATCATTTTAAAACCTTATAAATGGGGAAATGATTTCTGCACTGAAATTAAAAGCCAATTTAGAGGAAGCAAATGAAATTAGGGCTTCCTGATTTCTTTGTAGGGCAGGCTGCAGAAAGTAATTGCATTGCCATCTTAACTCTGTGATGAGAAGAAGCCATTAACATGTTGTCTCATATATACTCTAGCCTCATATCTACTTTTTTTAAGAAAAAAGGGGAAAAAATCATGCTCTGACTTCAACAGGATGCAATAAAGGCAGTATGAAAAGGATTGACTGAGATTGGATATTGTCTGTTATTGTCTTGAGTTATCTATGTGTGCTTAGCTTAAGTAATTTAAATGTAAAGCAAAATGATGTGATATTATGGGTGATGAAGTTTGGTATTAAAGCTCATTCTCTCATGTATACACATATTCACTCTTTCTCTCTGTGTCTCGTTCTGTGTTTCTCTTTGCGTGCAGAAGCCATCTGTACAGCCGAAGCCAGAAGCAGGCCCACCACACAGTCCTTGGCTTACTGTCTCTCAGTATGCATGCCAAAGACGGACCACACTGTACAATCATAACAAGATCCTCACTGTAAGTGTATACAGTGAGGGAAAAAAGTATTTGATCCCCTGCTGATTTTGTACGTTTGCCCACTGACAAAGAAATGATCAGTCTATAATTTTAATGGTAGTTGTATTTGAACAGTGAGAGACAGAATAACAACAAAAAAATCCAGAAAAACGCATGTCAAAAATTTTATAAATTAATTTGCATTTTAATGAGGGAAAAAAGTATTTGACCCCCTCTCAATCAGAAAGATTTCTGGCTCCCAGGTGTCTTTTATACAGGTAACGAGCTGAGATTAGGAGCACACTCTTAAAGGGGGTGCTCCTAATATCAGTTTGTTACCTGTATAAAAGACACCTGTCCACAGAAGCAATCAATCAGTCATATTCCAAACTCTCCACCATGGCCAAGACCAAAGAGCTCTCCAAGGATGTCAGGGACAAGACTGTAGACCTACACAAGTCTGGAATGGGCTACAAGACCATTGCCAAGCAGCTTGGTGAGAAGGGGACAACAGTTGGTGCGATTATTCGCAAATGGAAGAAGCACAAAAGAACTGTCAATCTCCCTCGGCCTGGGACTCCATGCAAGATCTCACCTCGTGGAGTTGCATTGATCATGAGAACAGTGAGGAATCAGCCCAGAACTACACGGGAGGATCTTGTCAATGATCTCAAGGCAGCTGGGACCATAGTCACCAAGAAAACAATTGGTAACACACTACGCCGTGAAGGACTGAAATCCTGCAGCGCGCGCAAGGTCCGCTGCTCAAGAAAACACATATACATGCCCGTCTGAAGTTTGCCAATGAACATCTGAATGATTCTGAGGACAACTGGGTGAAAGCGTTGAGGTCAGATGAGACCAAAATGGAGCTCTTTGGCATCAACTCAACTCGCCGTGTTTGGAGGAGGAGGAATGCTGCCTATGACCCCTGGAACACCATCCCCACCGCCAAACATGGAGGTGGAAACATTATGCTTTGGGGTTTTTTTCTGCTAAGGGGACAGGACAACTTCACCGCATCAAAGGGACGATGGACGGGGCCATGTACCGTCAAATCTTGGGTGAAAACCTCCTTCCCTCAGACAGGGCATTGAAAATGGGTCGTGGATGGGTATTCCAGCATGACAATGACCCAAAACACACGGCCAAGGCAACAAAGGAGTGGCTCAAGAAGAAGCACATTAAGGTCCTGGAGAGACCTAGGCAGTCTCCAGACCTTAATCCCATAGAAAATCTGTGGAGGGAGCTGAAGGTTCGAGTTGCCAAACGTCAGCCTCGAAACCTTAATGACTTGGAGAAGATCTGCAAAGAGGAGTGGGACAAAATCCCTCCTGAGATGTGTGCAAACCTGGTGGCCAACTACAAGAAACGTCTGACCTCTGTGATTGCCAACAAGGGTTTTTAAACCAAGTACTAAGTCATGTTTTGCAGAGGGGTCAAATACTTATTTCCCTCATTAAAATGCAAATCAATTTATAACATTTTTGATGTGCATTTTTCTGGATTTTTTTGTTGTTATTCTGTCTCTCACTGTTCAAATAAATCTACCATTAAAGTTATAGACTGATCATTTCTTTGTCAGTGGGTAAACATACAAAATCAGCAGGGGATCAAATACTTTTTTCCCTCACTGTATATATACACACACACACACACGGTGAAGAAAGGGTTTCTTCAGATTGTCGATCACAACATGGTTATTTTTGACCCTGACCCACATTTAAAGTATAAAATATGGCATTTGAAAGTGAGTGCACACATTTATATTCACACTTTTCATACTCTCACGCTGTATGTTCTGGATATCATGGAGAAATGTTCTGCTGAAAATGGAACTGAAACTGGAAGATGAATATATTTTAAACATAATGAATATATTCTATTAATATTATGGCATTGAAACTATTACGGTCCAGCAATGCATTATACAGTACTGTGCAAAAGAAATGCTGTAGAGCACAGGTGCCTTCAAAATTAATGAAATGAAATGTTTCTACATTAAAACAAACTATAAAGAGCAGTCACGAGTAATAAATAAAGCAAACTCAATATTTGGATTGATGACCCTTTGCTTAAAAAAAAAGTAGCTCCATGTACAATTTGTGTGGTTTTATAAGGATATGAGCTGTAAGTTTAATTGAGCATCTCGCAGAACCAGCCGCAGTTCTTTTGGAGACTTTGACTGTCACACTTGCTTCATATTTTTGCAGCAAAACCCAGCAGCCTTCATAAAGTTTTTTTTGTCTGAAAAGTGGTTTCTTACAGACATACAAACATTTCACTGTGACATTAAATTTTTTGCTGGAAAACTAAAGTTTCGAAATCTGACTTCATAATGAAGAAATGACTTCATAAAATAAAAATCTATTGCTGAGACCCAGTTTGCTACTATCCATCCTAAACAGTATCCGAGATTAGAATTATCATGTACCAAAATCGTAGAATGTTGAAATGAGAATCCCAAAGGTACCCGGTTGATCTACTATTTTTGGTAGGTTTTTAAAGTGTGGATCCGTGGACACTTTTTCAGCTAATATTGCCGACAACTCCTTGCGCGATGGATGAGGAGTTTCGTGACGGTTTGCGTCACAGAATACAAGGACGCATTTTAGGGATGTGTCAATGAAATGTGGAAAAATTAATTGAGGGAATGGTAAATTAAGTAATATAGTATACATTATATAAGGAATAACGAATGAAGAAAAGCTGAAATGCAACAATTTTGTTTGTTTACAGTGACAGTGTGTATTTGTAGGCAGCAATGTCCTCTTCCATTACATGACATGTTAGTATGTCCCAGTACTCTTTTGCTACACGCTCAAAAGTATGTACTTTTTCTTCACTTTTAGTGCATAGTATAAATAGGCAAATTGGGATGTAGCATATACCAAAGTTTGTACTAAAAACAATTAGGGTGCCTAAGAATTTTACACAGTACTGTATCACAAGGTCTCATTGATGGAATAATAAGAATGATGTGGTGCAAACTATTACATACACAACTTAAAGGCACACATAGGCAGCTTTTGTCTTTTCTAATTTTGTAAGTTTCAGGCTCATAATGTTGGAATGAGTTAATGCTTCCATTAATCGTTAATGTTTCCATCCATGTATTTTTATTCGATTTTTGGGATATCGAATAAAAAACGCTGGATGTAAACACAAGATGCGCATAAAATCTTCAAAATGCACATAAAAAAGTTCTATTGAGGTGGATATTTTTTTATTCGATAAGAAGACATGCATATAAACTATGATGGAAACACACTTAGCGAATAAATTCCTCGACGTGCATTAAAAAGTCACGTGACTTTGCCACAACAAATCATGTGACTGGATAACTGGCTCAGAAATTGCTGACGCTAAATGTCTCCCCCACAACTCTGTATTCAGTACATGAGGCTAACTTATACAGCACAATGGCATCTCAAACATTGTTTTTGTTATTCTGAAATGACTGAGCCAAAGTCTGTCATTTAAATTATTTGGTATATTTACAGTACCTCCCAGAACTGTCTCACATAATTCCATTCCCAAGTATCAGACATCAGTCTCCGATTGCAAGATAACACGAGGTCTGTGATAGCGTTTGGTCTACGCACTCTAAAGCGCAAGTAATTTATTATATTGGAAAAAAGAGCCACAGGGGCTTCCCCAGTTGCAGCAACTTCCATTTGTATTGATACTTTGTGCCAGTTTCCCCGGAAGTGAGGCTTTTGTTCTTGCTTTTATTCGCAAATGTTTTATGCGATATTCCAATTTTTTACATAGGTTAAATTAGCAACTTGGATGGAAACATGGCTACAGAGAGGCCGTATGAGTCTACAATCTGGGCTAGAAAGAAATCAGCCCTAGCCTCACTTCTTCATACGCTTCTGTGAATTTTTCTTAATACTGTTGGTGGTGCTGTTGCTCTTGGCTCTACAAGAATCCAAAATAACATGCTTTTAGACATTTGTGAACAGCAAATAACATCAAATGCTTTATTGATGTCTTTTTTTGAAAGGCATCTTTGGAGGTTTACCCCTGCTCACTTTATACCAGCTGCCTCTGCTGCTAAGGTCAATGAGCGTATCATAGACAAACCATAACAGGGCCGAACTTTTTACAATCGCATGGGCGCATGATTAAAAATCTTCAGCATGAGGATTATGCCGTTTCACCCCTGCGCTTATCTGATCTATACCTGCTCAGCAAACATCATCAGATATTAATGAAAACGCATAACCCGTACTGCACAGAAGCCTGGAGAGCAAACACCCCTTGCAAAGCACAATGATTCATTCAACCTGATAAGAGTGAAATACTAGATCATATATAATAGCAATCATGTTTTTGTTTTTTTTGAGAGTAAGAAATGTCTCTGACCTTGTCTTGCATGAGCGAATGAACATTTTGTGCTCGCCATCTCTGGCTCTGAGTGCAGAGTAGTGCATCTGTCTAAAAGTGGAAAGAGAACATGAAAACTGAGAATGTGGAGAGGTAGAGAGACAGGCAGGGAAAAGAGAGGTGAGAGAAGAGAAAATGTTGTAAAGAAAATGAGGAGAGAGAGAGAGAGAGAGAGAGAGAGAGAGATGGTAAAGACCAGGACAGGGAGTATGGGAACTAGGCACACAAGAGACTGGATAGAGACAGAAATGAAAGACAAAGACCAGGCAGAGAAGGACGTGCTCAGAAGGGTATTTAAGGCCATTTGTGCAGAAAGCTGGAGGTGAGAGCTGATGTCACCCACAAACACAATTCCATCCCTGTACCTCAGTGAAATGTCAATCAACACATGCTCCTCTCCTCGTTGTTGTTTTATCCCCTTCCCTTTTATCCACAGACCTTAGGCTTTTCTACATCTTTCTACACACATGAGAACACACTGTCATGTTCTGTAAGCAGCTCTTATACATGCAGTCTGCATGTGGGTGTTTATGAATGTGAGCTGTATCAAGCTGCAGAGCTGTATAGTTGAATGTTCAGGTTCGATGCTTGGTATTTGAGCATTAATTAGCTGGCAATAGGTAATGAGCTTCCATGTAGTTGCCCTTAATCATCAGGGCTGTGCTGGTGTGCTTGCTGCTTAGATTGCGGCTCTGTGATGGTGCTGTACACTTGACTGAGCAGCATCACGCACGGATGGATCGATCCCTTAACAATCCTGTGGGCTGAGCTTTCTCACACCTTAGCACTTAATCACAGTAGGTTTACACACACACACACACACACACACACACGCACACATACACACACAGTTTGTCTTACTATCCTTGTCAGGACCTTCCACTGGCATAATTAGTAATGCAGTTAATTAAACCTAACCTTTTGGCTGTCTTAATTTAAAAAATGTTCAAATAAAAAGAAGCAGTTTTCCTTGTCGTGACCAGTCAAATGTCCCCACACAGTCAAACCTGTCAGATGTTTTTATACTGTAATTGCGGATACATTCCAACTCCACCAACATAAAAAAAAAAAAAATGTGCCCACACATGGACCCACCGCCAGACAGTATAGCTCACCTGTGTGTAAACATTAGCCAGTTTCATTTATTTTCTGTTCACTCTCATTCATCCATCCACCCATCCATCCATCCATCCATCCATCCATTTTCTTTACCGCTTATCCTACACAAGGTTGTGGGGGAGTCTGGAGCCTATCCCAGGGACTTTGGGGCACAAGGCGGGGGACACCCAGGATGGTGTGCCAACCCATAGCAGGGCATAATCGTACACACACACACACACTCACACACACATTCAAACACACATTCAAACACTATGGACAATTTAGAGATGCCAATCCGCCTACAGTGCATTTCTTTGGACTGGGGGAAGAAACCGGAGTACCCAGAAGAAACCCCTGAAGCACAGGGAGAACATGTAAACTCCGCACGCACAGGGCAGAGGTGAGAATCGCACCTGGAGGTTGCAAGTGTCATAGTGTTATCCACTATGCCATCAAGCCTGCTGCGCTTAACCCACTCTATATTATATTTCTGCAAGCCATTTTGTTCACCAGCCTTTATTCCCCACTGCACATAATGTTGCATTATTTGTTTCACTGAAAATAACCAGGCATTTTGTTAATCTCCATTGCTGACCTTGTAAAGTGTAACAAGGGAAACATTAAATATGAACAATTACATAACCTGACTTCTCCTATTATGGTCGAGCTCGAACACACGCTGCAAATGCACTTTCCGGCTCGATCATGCTGTGCTCACTGGAGGAAGGATGGTTTTCAGTGGTCCTGTTTTATAGAGGACACCGGACTAGCTGAGCCCATTTAGCCTCCCCGGGCCAATAAACCTTGAGAGCATTCATCTCAGCTCAGCTCTAAACAGAGTTTTTCTTCCACGCCTGTGACAGGCATTCAGGGAAAACCTGAATAGAAAAAAAGATACTCAAGACAGCACATGAGATCTACATTTTGAATGAACATTTTGGGCTGGCAGGTTTCTTAAAGATTCCAGTCATTTTACAGCCATGACAGGTGACCGATTGAAAAGATATTAAAACCTTTGATAATAACTTTCATGAATAGATATGTGCAAATCATTAGTTATTTAGAAATTGACAGTTAACAAATGGCTTTATGTAACAATTTGTGTAGTTTCTAACATGTCTATACAGTACTGTTGGATCATTAATTACTATGACCAAAAGTAACTCGAAAATAAAAGTGTTTATAAATGACAATTAATTTGGTTGCACATATGATCACCAAGTACATGTTTTCCTGTAACCTTATGATATAGTTCTTCATTATTAAATGAGCTGAAAAACATGTTCATCATCGCTTAAGCTACTGAAAGAATCAGTGTAAGCGTTATCACTGTTATATAATGAAAACACTTTTTAATGGCTAGGCTTTTAGAAAAAAGTAAGTGTATAGTTTTTTTTAAAATTTTTTTTTTAAGTATTTGTATAGTTAAACACCCGTTGACAGATAAATGAAGGATAAGTGAAGGAAACTAGAGTACCTGGATAAATCCCCCAAAGCATGGTGAGAACATGCAAACTCTGCACACAGAAAATGGAGACAGGAATCAAACATCCATCCATACAGATGCGAGGCAAACATGCTAAGCACTTAATTGTATTGTAAACATGCTAATAAGATTGATTGTATTGTAAACAATTGTAAACAATAAAACATTTCCCTAATCACTTCCAGTGCTTCTAGACACATTCTTATTCTCCCAAACCCCTTTCTAAAGTGTACTTCATTAATATATACTTCGTTTGCGACAGCAACAGTTGAAAAACTCATTGTAAAAATCTCTCTTTAGACATATTCACTCTGATTGTTTCTCAGGATAGTGTCTTTAATACAGTTTCTCCTCTGATAAAACAGTATTGCACTAAACAGCTAGTATAAATTACATCTCAAGCTGGTAGATCTAGTTTAGCCCGTGGGTTTCATGTTTGCTTCACAAATGGCAATATGATCACATTATTGTAGAATGGATTTATTTACGGAAAACTGCAGTCATGATATTGTGTTATATGTGAGGGTAAAATGTTAGGCTTTATAACGGCTGTGACTCTTTATAACTTCGGTGTAATTTTGCAGGATTGCACACTTCACTTTCTTTTTCTTTACAAAACAAAGTTATGCAAATATTTATCTCTGTTTATGTTTATCTCTGTTTATTATTCCTACAGTGAAACGCAGAAATCTTCTTTGCTGTATTGGCGATCTATAATGGCTGTACATTCTGGCTGTTCATGAGACACTGTTTCCTAGTGGACACTTTGTCTTATGCGAGTGTCCACACATGATGCCCCAATGTGCTCGAAGAGATGTGCTTGTAGAAATATAATCAGCCCTAAGCTGGTATCCACTTAGTCATGTCTCTACAGACCCCTGTGGTTCCCAGCACAGCAGGCCTTCGCTCTCTTATCCTCACCATTATCAGGCTCATACACTCATTAACCACCACAGGGGGGAGAGCCTGTGTGTGTGTGTGTGTGTGTGTGTGTGTGTGTGTGTGTTAGACAGACTGTGTTTGAAGGTGACTGTTTATCCTAGAAAAAGAGAATCTATGATGTGTGTGTGTGTGTGTGTGTGTGTGTGTGTGTTCATGTCTATTGAGTGTGCATAGTTTGTGTCCTTCTTTGCCCTGTTACTGTGACTGGGTACATTACATATGGTCATTAGAGACTGCTCTAGCAGAATTAAATTCATTTTCCCAGTTAAATACTTTTCCCCACAGCCTTTAAAATGAAAAATCTCTTTTCTGTTATCTTCAGTTATATAAAAAACAAAACAAAACAAAATAAACAAACAAACAAACAAAAAAACCCCACAGCTGATAACTGTCACTCCATCTTCCCCTGTGGCTGCAGATTTGATTTAAACCACTTTATACTGGGTGTAAGACACAAAATATGACAGACACTAATGCTATACCACAACCCCATGAACATGAACATGAACATGACTATGGGAGGCACAGTGGCTTAGTGGTTAGCACATTTGCCTCACACTTCCGGGGTTGGGGGTTTGAATCCTGCCTCCTCCCTATGCGTGAGTTTGCATGTTCTCTCTGTGCTTCGGGAGTTTCCTCAGGGTACTCCTGTTTCCTCCCCCAGTCCAAAGACATTCATAGTAGGCTGATTGGCATCTCTAAATTGTCCATAATGTGTGTGATTGTGCCCTGTGATGGATTTGCACCCTGTCCTCGGTTGTCCCGAGGTCCCAGGGATAGTCTCCAGGCTCCCTGCAACCTTGTGTAGGATAAGCAGTACAGAAAATGGATGGATGCACATGAATATTCATGTTCTTAAAGGAAACACATTGTTTGACTGCTCCAGTATCTTCATCTTTTATATGCACTACCAGTCAACTACCAGTGCACACACTAGATCGAATGTATATATTTTTATATTATAATGAATATATTTTTAAAGACACTTTGATAAAGATTTATGGTTAAAGTTTATTTCAAATGAGAATGAATGTAAAAAGTGAAGCAGTGAAGCAATGCCAATAAATATCATATTATATTATAAATATTACTGAATTAAAAATATATTTTTGCACTAAGATGATACGAGTCATTTTCATTTAGAAAATTTTCATTTGGAGATGTAGGTTTTGGGAAAACAACCAGCTACATTCATCAGAAAATATCACAGGCAGGAACAAAAAAACAATAGTTGAGACCAATTATGAACTGAAGCGATGTTGCTGAGTGTGAGGAACTGTCAGAGCCAGAAATCACAGACCCTGCGGACAGTGCTGGCATACCTCTGTTTTTTTTGTTTTGTTTCCCGAGTTTTTCTTACAGTTTCTAGGGCATAGTGGTAGGGAAAGGAAGGAAGGAAGGGAGGGAGGGAGGGAGGAATGAAGGAAAGAAGGAAGAAAGGGAGGAAGGTAGGAAGGAAGGAAGGGAGGAAGGAAAGAAGGAAAAAAGGGAGGGAGGAAGGAAGGAAAGAAGGAAGAAAGGGAGGAAGGAAGGAAGGAAAGAAGGAAGGAAGGGAGGAAGGTAGGAAGGAATGAAGGAAAGAAGGAAGAAAGGGAGGAAGGTAGGAAGGAAGGAAGGGAGGAAGGAAAGAAGGAAAAAAGGGAGGAAGGAAGGAAGGAAAGAAGGAAGAAAGGGAGGAAGGAAGGAAGGAAAGAAGGAAGAAAGGGAGGGAGGAAGGAAGGAAGGAAAGAAGGAAGGAAGGGAGGAAGGTAGGAAGGAATGAAGGAAAGAAGGAAGAAAGGGAGGAAGGTAGGAAGGAAGGGAGGGAGGAAGGAATGAAGGAAAGAAGGAAGAAAGGGAGGAAGGTAGGAAGGAAGGAAGGGAGGAAGGAAAGAAGGAAAAAAGGGAGGAAGGAAGGAAGGAAAGAAGGAAGAAAGGGAGGAAGGAAGGAAGGAAAGAAGGAAGAAAGGGAGGGAGGAAGGAAGGGAGGAAGGAAAGAAGGAAGAAAGGGAGGAAGGAAGGAAGGAAAGAAGGAAGAAAGGGAGGAAGGGAGGAAGGAATGAAGGAAAGAAGGAAGAAAGGGAGGAAGGTAGGAAGGAAGGAAGGGAGGAAGGAAAGAAGGAAAAAAGGGAGGAAGGAAGGAAGGAAAGAAGGAAAGAAGGAAGAAAGGGAGGAAGGAAGGAAGGAATGAAGGAAAGAAGGAAGAAAGGGAGGAAGGAAGGAAGGAAAGAAGGAAGAAAGGGAGGAAGGAAGGAAGGAAAGAAGGAAGAAAGGGAGGAAGGAAGGAAGGAAAGAAGGAAGAAAGGGAGGGAGGAAGGAAGGGAGGAAGGAAAGAAGGAAGAAAGGGAGGAAGGAAGGAAGGAAAGAAGGAAGAAAGGGAGGGAGGAAGGAAGGGAGGAAGGAAAGAAGGACGAAAGGGAGGAAGGAAGGAAAGAAGGAAGAAAGGGAGGAAGGAAGGAAGGAAGGGAGGAAGGAAGGAAGGGAGGAAGGAAAGAAGGAAGAAAGGGAGGAAGGAAGGAAGGAAGGGAGGAAGGAAGGAAGGGAGGAAGGAAAGAAGGACGAAAGGGAGGAAGGAAGGAAAGAAGGAAGAAAGGTAGGAAGGAAGGAAGGAAGGGAGGAAGGAAAGAAGGAAGAAAGGGAGGAAGGAAGGAAGGAAGGAAAGAAGGAAGAAAGGGAGGAAGGAAGGAAGGAAAGAAGGAAGAAAGGGAGGAAGGGAGGAAGGAATGAAGGAAAGAAGGAAGAAAGGGAGGAAGGTAGGAAGGAAGGAAGGGAGGAAGGAAAGAAGGAAAAAAGGGAGGAAGGAAGGAAGGAAAGAAGGAAAGAAGGAAGAAAGGGAGGAAGGAAGGAAGGAAAGAAGGAAGAAAGGGAGGAAGGAAGGAAGGAAAGAAGGAAGAAAGGGAGGAAGGAAGGAAGGAAAGAAGGAAGAAAGGGAGGAAGGAAGGAAGGAAAGAAGGAAGAAAGGGAGGGAGGAAGGAAGGGAGGAAGGAAAGAAGGAAGAAAGGGAGGAAGGAAGGAAGGAAAGAAGGAAGAAAGGGAGGGAGGAAGGAAGGGAGGAAGGAAAGAAGGACGAAAGGGAGGAAGGAAGGAAAGAAGGAAGAAAGGGAGGAAGGAAGGAAGGAAGGGAGGAAGGAAGGAAGGGAGGAAGGAAAGAAGGAAGAAAGGGAGGAAGGAAGGAAGGAAGGGAGGAAGGAAGGAAGGGAGGAAGGAAAGAAGGACGAAAGGGAGGAAGGAAGGAAAGAAGGAAGAAAGGTAGGAAGGAAGGAAGGAAGGGAGGAAGGAAAGAAGGAAGAAAGGGAGGAAGGAAGGAAGGAAGGAAAGAAGGAAGAAAGGGAGGAAGGAAGGGAGGAAGGAAGGAAGGGAGGAAGGAAAGAAGGAAGAAAGGGAGGAAGGAAGGAAGGAAGGGAGGAAGGAAGGAAGGGAGGAAGGAAAGAAGGAAGAAAGGGAGGAAGGAAGGAAGGAAGGAAAGAAGGAAGAAAGGGAGGAAGGAATGAAGGAAGGAAAGAAGGAAGAAAGGGAGGAAGGAAGGAAGGAAAGAAGGAAGGAAGGGAGGAAGGTAGGAAGGAATGAAGGAAAGAAGGAAGAAAGGGAGGAAGGTAGGAAGGAAGGAAGGGAGGAAGGAAAGAAGGAAAAAAGGGAGGAAGGAAGGAAGGAAAGAAGGAAGAAAGGGAGGAAGGAAGGAAGGAAAGAAGGAAGAAAGGGAGGGAGGAAGGAAGGAAGGAAAGAAGGAAGGAAGGGAGGAAGGTAGGAAGGAATGAAGGAAAGAAGGAAGAAAGGGAGGAAGGTAGGAAGGAAGGGAGGGAGGAAGGAATGAAGGAAAGAAGGAAGAAAGGGAGGAAGGTAGGAAGGAAGGAAGGGAGGAAGGAAAGAAGGAAAAAAGGGAGGAAGGAAGGAAGGAAAGAAGGAAAGAAGGAAAGAAGGAAGAAAGGGAGGAAGGAAGGAAGGAATGAAGGAAAGAAGGAAGAAAGGGAGGAAGGAAGGAAGGAAAGAAGGAAGAAAGGGAGGAAGGAAGGAAGGAAAGAAGGAAGAAAGGGAGGAAGGAAGGAAGGAAAGAAGGAAGAAAGGGAGGGAGGAAGGAAGGGAGGAAGGAAAGAAGGAAGAAAGGGAGGAAGGAAGGAAGGAAAGAAGGAAGAAAGGGAGGAAGGAAGGAAGGAAGGGAGGAAGGAAGGAAGGGAGGAAGGAAAGAAGGAAGGGAGGAAGGAAAGAAGGAAGAAAGGGAGGAAGGAAGGAAGGAAAGAAGGAAGAAAGGGAGGAAGGAAGGAAGGAAGGAAGGAAGAAAGGGAGGAAGGTAGGAAGGTACTAAGGAAGGAAGGAAAGAAGGAAGAAAGGGAGGAAGGTAGGAAGGAAGGAAGGAAGGAAGGGAGGAAGGAAGGAAGGAAGGAAAGAAGGAAGAAAGGGAGGAAGGAAGGAAGGAAAGAAGGAAGAAAGGGAGGAAGGAAGGAAGGAAGAAAGGGAGGAAGGTACTAAGGAAGGAGGGAAAGAAGGAAGAAAGGGAGGAAGGTAGGAAGGAAGGAAGGGAGGAAGGAAAGAAGGACGAAAGGGAGGAAAGTAGGAAGGGAGGAAAGAAAGAAGGATGAAAGGGAGGATGGAAGGAAGGAAGGAAGGAAGGAAGGAGGAAGAAAGGGAGGAAGGAAGGAAGGAAGGAAGGAAGGAAAGAAGGAAGAAAGGGAGGAAGGAAGGAAGGAAGGAATGAAGGAAAGAAGGAAGAAAGGGAGGAAGGAAGGAAGGAAAGAAGGAAGAAAGGGAGGAAAGAAGGAAGGAAAGAAGGAAGAAAGGGAGGAAGGAATGAAGGAAGGAAAGAAGGAAGAAAGGGAGGAAGGAAGGAAGGACGAAAGGGAGGAAGGAAGGAA